>NC_086448.1:833814711-834114711 GCF_028390025.1 Pseudophryne corroboree
AAGTAATTACATTTTCCTATGCAGGGACAAATAGCTCCATCCGTAAGGTGTCTGTCTCCAATGTGATAAGTCTTGGGTTCAAAGCCTGGGTATGGCAAATGCAAAATATATGTCTAAAATGTAGAGAATGTGACTTTTAAGGTGCAGGGACTAGGGGGGGAGTCAGCCAGGGAAGAGATATCTGCGGCTATTAATTAACCACAGAACATACATTGTCGGCTAACAATTAACTGATTAAAATAGTTAATTGAATGGTGTCGCCAACAAACTGTAAATCAGTAGCAAATACAGGTTAGCACACATGGAACAGGAGACAATGGAGGAGAGGTGCCCCCTTCAGCAGGAGCCTGGCGGCAGCTGACTCCATTACCCCCGGGAGTTCTGCCTGTGGTTCCAGCTGTCTCAGGAGAGAGAGACATTGGGAAGCTCCTGTACACTGGTTTATGTTGGCTCAGTGCCCACATCCAGTACACATGGGGTGTAAGTGTAACCACTACTCAATGGCAAGAATCCAGCAGCAACTGTAGCTTTCGTGAGGATGTGCCTAATGCTCTGGAAAAGCCTCGGCACCACCCTGATGGGCAATAGAAACTCCTTGTACCACCAGTAAAGCTTACACCAGCTATTGCAATGTACTCCAGCCAAATATTACTCCGGAAACATTACCGAAATAAGAAAGGACGTTGTGTGCACCAACGAGCTCAAGTTTAAACTCTTGAAACATTAACTGTATTAAATCCAAGAATATTCACATAAAGGTGTATTTGTTGTGCAGCCCTATACACAGATATATAAGGTAGTTGAAATAAGTAAGCCTGCCCCGTTCCTAGCTAGGACCATCCCCAATACATAATAGAATTAGTAGGGGACTTACCTCTGTGCAAGGGGTCACCAGTGTTACCAACCTGTAACGTCACTGGAGGATTAGAGGAATTAGTGGGCTGTGCTGTCCCCGTTGCTAGGAGGCTGGGGCAGCAGGGAGGGTGAGGGTAACAGCAAGGGGGGGGGGGCTAGGGCAGCAGGGAGGGGTAGGGTAACAGTAGGGGAGGCTGGGGCAGCAGGGAGGGTGAGGGTAACAGCAAGGGGGGGGCAGGGCAGCAGGGAGAGGTAGGGTAACAGTAGGGTGGGAGCTAGGGCAGCAGGGAGGGGCAGGGTAACAGCAAGGGGGGGATTTTGGGCAGTGGGACTCAAGGCAGGAGCAGCGGGGATGGTAGATCCGAGCAGCAGGAGTGTGGTTCATAGGGTTGGCCACACTTAGGTCATCAGTGTCTAGATCGACCACTATTGGTCAACAGTGACTAAGTCGACACACAAAATAGATCGACACCAGCATAAGGTCGACATGAAAAAATGTCGACATGGATTTTTTTTTTTTTTTGGGGGGGGGGTTCATAGAGTGACCGGGAACCCCAATTAGTGCACCGTGTTCGCTCACCATGCTTCGGGCAAGGTTACCATTCCCAATTGTACTCCACATGGATCGTAAAGTATGAAAAAGTTCAAAAATGAAAAACAAATTGGGAAAAACTCATGTCGACCTTTTGTCACGTCGACCTAGTACATGCTGACCTAGTGACCATGTCGACATAATGCATGTCGACCAATAATGGTTGACCTAATGACTGTCGGCCTAAGTGTGGTCGTCCTAGAGACCGGATACTGAGCAGCAGGGAGCAGGAGCCAGGCAGCAGCCTGCACTATGGGATCAGCCTGTGGTGTAACTTTTATTTTTTTATATATATATATATATATATATATATATATATATAAGTCTAACCATTGACGAAACGCGTTAGGACTGCTGTACCTGAACCCCTCATATGGACTGTAAACCTTATATTTATTTATTTCTTGTACGTTTGCATTGCTACCATTTCCACGGATATTTGTGAAAGATTTCGATGTACCTGTTTTCCTATATGGACAGATAAGCTTGATTGAATTTCTTATCCTGTACGCTTGCATTTCTACCATTAGTTTTTTATGTGTTGTATTAAAATTTGTAAAAACCTTTTAATTATCCCTGGCTGTGAATTTTAAATGATGGGATCTGCCTATCCTTATAAGGTTTTTTATATACAACTGGTTTTGTGCTAAACAATGGTATGATAATTTCATGAAAACGGACCGCGCTATGTTATATTTCCTTTATCTCTTCTATGTTCCATCGTTGGTCTCATGACCGAAGGAAATTATACGCTCCAGATAAGTAGTGTTCATCTCCTATCCACACTGGGTACACACTGTATACAATTACCTAGACACTTGAAGGCACCCTTTTCTCTACTTTCACACACACACACACACACACACACACACACACACACACACACACACACACACACACACACACACACACATATAGTAGAGCATCAGTCCGGCACTCATGAAAACTAATGTATTAATCACGCCGGTGCCTTCACAGAAACATTCACATAATTCACATACCTGTGCGGCACTCAGCAATCAGAAAACGGAAGCGAACAACCAGGTGGTAACAACGTTTCAGTGCTCTTTATTCAGCACTATCTTCAGGATACATTAAACAAACAAAGATACAATCTTACTGTTAGGGTCTCCTGCCCTGTGCTGCCACGTCGTCATGGCAACCGGGAGACAAGTGCTAGTGGAGTAACCTGAGCGCAGCTGATACTCCGGTTCGGGTCTTTTGCTGTGCAGTGGTTATAGGCTCTGTGCACGGCAGGGGATCCGGTGCTGGTTTTTGTGCTCACAGTCTGTGAGGTCTGAGTGGGGCGTGGACAGCACCTGCTTTATAAGGCCTCTTTTCAGGGTAAGCAGATGCTGCTGAATCTCTGTTGGTTAGTCAGTTCATGAAAGTTAGCCAGTACTGTGTAGCTTTGTATTTGTTTGTTGCTTACTGCAAATAGGCCTGGGAATTTGGTATTACACTCTGCCAATCCAGACCTAGCAGTAAGACTGGAGTCAGTCGTTTAGCTTGCTGGGGTTCTGTTATTACTCTGTGAACTTAGCAAGTTTGCGGCTGTATTCTAACACTTGCCTGTCTAATCCTGTCTCACTGTGCTAGGTGTCAGGGGTCAGTTTAGTGGCAGTAAGCTTAAACCTGTGCACTGCAAGTGAGAATCAGGATTGTGGAGGCTCTCCTTGTGTCTATCATTCCATCTCTGACCAAGGAGTTTACTGCCACACCCGTTGGTAACCCTTTAGGGTTTTGCTGTTGCCCTTAGCAACAGCATTTCGGGTTCTCTACGTATTAAAACACAACATCTTGCTTTTTACATCTGAGCAGTTCTAATACAAGGGAGATACCCAGTTCCTTAGCCTCTGGGCTTCTCTGTTCACTGTGTGTGTATTTTGTTACCCTATCACCTTCTGTGTACGTTATGTCATATTCCCCAGTTTGTCTGTGAGTCCATTTGTTTTGCATAACAGTTCAAACACCAGTACATTCCTGCAGACACTGGAGTGCATAACAGTTCTGACACTAGTACTTTCCTGCAGGCACTGGTGTGCATAACATATTCAGCAGCCTAATACTCCTGTTGAAATTTTGTGGGAATATGGAGCATACCCCTCAAAATACGTTGCAACAGGTGGTCGATCAGGTGCAGGTCCTGACTCGACAATTTAATGATTTGTCCATTAAAATGCACACCTCCCAGGCTGCTGGCGGAGCTCCCGCAGCAGCAGCACCTGCAGGGGTTAAGGAGCCGAAAGTAAATCTCCCGGATCGTTTTTCTGGAGATCGCTCGCAGTTCTTTTGTTTCAAGGAGAGCTGCAAGCTATACTTCCGGCTTAGGCCTCAGTCTTCTGGGTCGGAGATTCAGCGGGTGGGCATAGTGATTTCCTTGCTACAAGGAGACCCACAGGTCTGGGCATATGGGTTGCAGCCTGACTGTCCGTCGCTTAAACGTGTTGATGCTTTTTTTACGGCACTGGGCATGTTGTATGATGACCCTGACAAGACGGCCTCAGCCGAGGCTCAGATTTCGATCCTTAAGCAAGGGCGAAGGCCAGTTGAGGTTTACTGTACGGAGTTTCGGAGGTTGGCCCATGATACCCAGTGGAATGACCCAGCCCTGAGACACCAGTACCGAAGAGGTCTTTCTAACCAGATAAAGGACCAACTGGTACAATATCCCTTGCCTGATAGCTTGGATCAGCTCATGCAGTTATCCATTCGGGTGGATAGACGGCTGAGAGAGCGTAGGCTTGAAAGGGAGACTGAGATTTCCTTCCTTCCCAAGGGAACCTCAGACTCTGAGGAATTTTCTGAGGAGCCTATGCAGATTGGGGCTACCCGCCTCTCCTCGCGTGAGAAGACGCGGAGGAGACAGCAGGGGTTGTGTTTGTACTGTGGGAATAAAGGTCATGTGGTAGTATCATGCCCAGAAAAGCCGGAAAACTTCAGGGCCTGAGGGTGATGGGAAATATCCTGTCAGGCCAGAAGTCAGAATTTCCCAAGAAGACTTTTATCATTCCGGTGACCTTGAAGATCCTCGGTCAAACTGTCAAGACTGAGGCCTTTGTGGACAGTGGGGCCGACGGGGTTTTTATGGACCGCCAATTCGCCCTAAAACACTCTGTTCCCTTAGTACCCTTGGCATCGGAAATTGAGATTTGTGGGTTAAACGGGGAACCATTATCCCAAGGTAAAATTACCTCTTGCACTAGCCAGATTTCTTTGTTTATTGGAGCCACACACTCTGAAAAATTGTCCTTTTATGTGACTGTCTGTACTTTTGCCCCATTGGTGTTGGGGTTACCCTGGTTAAGGGCCCACAATCCTCAATTTGACTGGGTCTCTGGGGAGATTCTTAGTTGGGGTACTGATTGTTTCAGGAGTTGCTTGAGCCTTCCAATCAGGCTCTCGCAGCTAAGTTTGCCAGGATTGCCAGGGTGTTATGCAGATTTTGCGGACGTGTTCTCCAAAAAAGTTGCAGAGGTACTACCTCCCCATCGCCCCTATGACTGTGCCATTGATTTGTTGCCAAATGCTAAGCTTCCCAAGAGCAGGTTGTACTCCCTGTCACGTCCTGAGACTCAGGCTATGGCAGAGTACATTCAGGAGAACTTGGCTAAGGGATTTATCAGACCTTCACAGTCTCCAGTTGGGTCGGGGTTCTTCTTCGTGGGTAAAAAGGACGGTTCGTTGCGACCCTGCATCGACTTCAGGGAATTGAACCGTATCACGATTAAAAACTCATACCCACTGCCTCTCATTTCGGTCTTGTTTGACCAGCTTCGTACTGCCACCATTTTTTTCTAAGATTGACCTACGCGGTGCGTACAATCTAATCCGAATAAGAGAGGGGGATGAATGGAAGACTGCCTTTAATACCCACTCAGGGCATTATGAATATTTGGTGATGCCTTTTGGGCTCTGTAATGCCCCGGCAGTCTTCCAGGATTTCATGAATGATGTGCTCAGGGAATATTTGGATAGATTCTTAGTTGTATACTATGATGACATCCTAATCTTCTCCCATTCCCTGGAGGAACATCGGAAGCATGTACGCTTAGTCCTCCAGAAACTCAGAGACCACCGGCTTGGGGCGAAGCTGGAGAAGTGCGAATTTGAAGTTCAGCAAATCGCATTTCTAGGATATATTATCTCCCCAGAAGGTTTCCAAATGGAGGGTTCCAAGGTACAGGCAGTCCTGGATTGGGTGCAGCCCACTAGTTTGAAGGCGCTTCAGCGTTTCCTGGGCTTTGCGAATTTTTATAGACGATTTATCGCTGGATTTTCGTCTATAGTGGCGCCCTTGGTGGCACTCACTAAGAAAGGGGCGGATGTTGCTCACTGGTCTTGTGAGGCTAAAGCGGCTTTTGCCCGTCTCAAAAGGGCATTTGTTTCGGCCAAGGTGCTGCGACACCCAGATCCAGAGCGTCCTTTTGTGGTGGAGGTGGATGCCTCTGAGATGGGTATTGGGGCAGTGCTTTCTCAGATGGGAGTGTCTGATAATCGCCTTCATCCCTGTGCTTACTTTTCCCGTAAATTTTCGCCTGCCGAGATGAATTATGACGTGGGTAACCGGGAATTGTTGGCTATTAAGGATGCACTCGAGGAGTGGAGACACTGGCTTGAGGGGGCTAAGTTTGTGGTCTCAATTCTCACTGACCATAAGAATCTGGCATATTTAGAGTCAGCGAAGCGTCTCAATGCCAGGCAGGCACGATGGGCTTTGTTTTTTGCTCGCTTTAATTTTTTGATAACATATCGCCCTGGGTCAAAAAACATCAAGGCTGATGCGCTCTCGCGGAGTTTTGCTCCAATCCAGGAGACCACCGAGGAGCCGTTGCCCATTGTTTCCCCATCATGTATTAAAGTGGGCATTACCCAGGACCTCTTATCATTAGTCCTTAGAGCACAGGAGCAGGCTCCTCCAGACCTTCCGGTAGGTCTTTTGTTTGTGCCTCCTAGGTTAAGACAGCGAGTGTTCCTGGAATTCCATGCCAAGAAGTCGGCAGGTCACCCGGGTATTGCCAGAACTCGGGAGTTGCTATCTAGGGCGGTGTGGTGGCCCTCGGTGGCTAAGGATGTGGATCATTGGGTTCGGGCATGTGACATCTGTGCCCGAAATAAGACTCCTAGAGGGGTTCCTGTTGGCCCATTACATCCACTCTCTATCCCATCTAAGCCATGGACCCACATTTCAATGGATTTTGTGGTGGACTTGCCCAAATCCTCGGGGATGACAGCCATCTGGGTTGTCGTTGACAGGTTTTCGAAGATGGCGCACTTCGTTACACTGGTTGGGCTGCCATCAGCCAGACGCCTGTCTGAATTATTTATGCTGCATGTTGTGCGTCTCCACGGGTTGCCACTTGATGTGGTCTCTGACCGCGGATCCCAGTTTGTGGCCAAATTCTGGAGGGCATTTTGTTCCGATCTCCAGATTTCTGTCAGCTTGTCGTCAGGCTACCATCCGCAGTCTAATGGGCAGACTGAAAGGGTGAACCAGTCCTTGGAGCAGTTCCTCAGGTGTTATGTCTCCAAGTGTCAGACTGACTGGGTTGCTCATCTGTCCATGGCGGAGTTTGCCTATAACAACGCGGCTCACTCTGCTACAGGGATCTCTCCCTTCCTTTGTGTGTATGGGCATCATCCTAAGGCCAATTCTTTTGACCCCCTGGACTCCACGCCTGGTGGTTCCTCTGTGGTTTCGGTCCTTAGAGGTATTTGGCGGAAAGTGAAGAAAGCCCTTGTGTCTGTGTCATTAGTGACCAAAAGGGTTTTTGATAAGCGGAAAAGACCCTGCAGCTTCAAATTAGGAGACTTCGTCTGGTTGTCTACCAAGAATTTGAAGTTGAGACAGCCATCTCATAAGTTAGGGCCCCGGTTCATCGGCCCTTATAAGATCACCAGGGTTATCAATCCGGTGGCATTTCAGTTAGATCTGCCCCGTTCTTTGGGTATCAATAAAACATTTCATTGTTCCCTTTTAAAACGGGCGATTAGTAATCCTTCTTCCAGTGGAAGACCTTCCCCTCTTCTGATACGTGGCCAGAGGGAGTTTGTTGTTGAAAGGATTCTTGACTCCAAGGTGGTTCGGGGTCGGCTGTCATTTTTGGTGCACTGGAAGGGGTATGGCCCGGAGGAGCGGTCGTGGGTGCGCAGTTGTGATCTTCATGCCCCCAGACTGATACGCTCTTTCTTCTCGCAGTTCCCCGATAAACCCGGTGGTAGGGGTTCTTTGACCCCTCGTCAGAGGGGGGGTACTGTTAGGGTCTCCTGCCCTGTGCTGCCACGTCGTCATGGCAACCGGGAGACAAGTGCTAGTGGAGTAACCTGAGCGCAGCTGATACTCCGGTTCGGGTCTTTTGCTGTGCAGTGGTTATAGGCTCTGTGCACGGCAGGGGATCCGGTGCTGGTTTTTGTGCTCACAGTCTGTGAGGTCTGAGTGGGGCGTGGACAGCACCTGCTTTATAAGGCCTCTTTTCAGGGTAAGCAGATGCTGCTGAATCTCTGTTGGTTAGTCAGTTCATGAAAGTTAGCCAGTACTGTGTAGCTTTGTATTTGTTTGTTGCTTACTGCAAATAGGCCTGGGAATTTGGTATTACACTCTGCCAATCCAGACCTAGCAGTAAGACTGGAGTCAGTCGTTTAGCTTGCTGGGGTTCTGTTATTACTCTGTGAACTTAGCAAGTTTGCGGCTGTATTCTAACACTTGCCTGTCTAATCCTGTCTCACTGTGCTAGGTGTCAGGGGTCAGTTTAGTGGCAGTAAGCTTAAACCTGTGCACTGCAAGTGAGAATCAGGATTGTGGAGGCTCTCCTTGTGTCTATCATTCCATCTCTGACCAAGGAGTTTACTGCCACACCCGTTGGTAACCCTTTAGGGTTTTGCTGTTGCCCTTAGCAACAGCATTTCGGGTTCTCTACGTATTAAAACACAACATCTTGCTTTTTACATCTGAGCAGTTCTAATACAAGGGAGATACCCAGTTCCTTAGCCTCTGGGCTTCTCTGTTCACTGTGTGTGTATTTTGTTACCCTATCACCTTCTGTGTACGTTATGTCATATTCCCCAGTTTGTCTGTGAGTCCATTTGTTTTGCATAACAGTTCAAACACCAGTACATTCCTGCAGACACTGGAGTGCATAACAGTTCTGACACTAGTACTTTCCTGCAGGCACTGGTGTGCATAACACTTACCTTATGTACACTTGCACCCATGTGAAGAGGCCGTGGTCGGGCGTCCCGCCGGAAGCCCCGACTCGCGTCCACTCAAAATGACGTCACCCCCAAGGGGGCGATGCCGTGCACCATCACCATAGCAACATCTAAACAAAAAATGACATGTATTTGCTGAATCCAGATATTTGTGCTTTACTGCTATATGAAGTGGATAGCTGGTTGAATAGCATGTCTGCTACATGAAGTAAAAGTTGATTGAATATTTAGCAGTGTGCTGGTTCTGTCTACACCCTGGCTGGAAAGTTTTGGATGGACATGTGTTGCTATAACATTCATTTTTGACCGGTCACCTGTATCACTATACTTGAGAGTGTCAGTGTGGCTTCCCGGGACTTTGTTTTGTGATTTGTCTTCATAATCCAATTGGAGCTGCACCACTATAGGATTTTAAATCGGATTTTTTGTTTAGTTTGCTTTATAATTTCTTGTGTTGTTTTCTGCACTTGCACTTTGCTGCATTTTTCAGTATAGGATGGAAAACGCTGCTGACTATACTGGTACAAAGAGGTTTCTAGATAAAGATGTAACACGTATATTGTTTAATACTACTGACCAGCTTGCTTTTGATGTCGACACACCGTCTGAGATAAACTCTGATTTGCTTAAACTGCGCAAAAGGTTGATAGAATTGGAATTGCACGGGCTAACACTCTCACAATATCATAAGGAGAACCTTATACCAAGAGGTTTAAGAATTAGAAACCAACCTACGTTGGGGCGCAATAGCAAAGAGTTTTGCAGACAGTGGTGTCAGATACTCAATCAATGTAGTTTTGATCTTATGGTTTTAGTAGTTCAACAAGTGAACATTGACATTGAGAACGTTAAAAAAGAAATAGCCACTTGCGAAGCACAGGGTTTGTCTATACTCAAAGCTGATACCTCAGTTGATTGGTTGGCGCAGATTGAAGAGAATTTGGTATCCTTTAAGGGAGACTTGCTGGCTTTTAAAAAGACTAAGTATAGAAAAGTAAAAGACGACTATAAGGAATCTAGGGTATATCCTTGGGTGTTCTCCCCGACTGTACGTCGACCTTGGAGAAACGGACAGGGTTTTAGAAAACGGGTGGAGGCCCAGTTTACAGATATTGACTCCTTGACATCTCAAAGTGACTCTGATCATTCGACACACTATAAGAATTCCGCGTCCTTTTTAGGCGAAAGGGCAAATACCAGAAGCCTATTAAAGGGGAACAGGAATTCAAAAAACCCTGTAGGCGAGGGGGGAGGAAACATAAAAGCAGCAAAAAATCCCAAAGGGGGCAGGAGATAACAGTATTGAATTTATCATCTTACACACCCTCTGCATTGGAAATGACTGTTCTGTCTAAAGGTCTGTCATATGTACAGACATATCGTCAGAACAGATTTGATTGTGAAGTTGAACTTTACAAGTTTCAACGACAACTACGTTTAAAGGATTTCTTTTATAGAAAGGGTGAAGATACTAGACAACAGTCCACGTTCAGGGGCAAAAGTACATTTGATCCCCCAGCACACAATGCCTCAATAGAAACATTTATGAGGTTGGTATGTAATGAGACACTAACCTCCATTCAAAAAGGGAGGATGTGTTTCTCTAATATGTCTAAACCTGAGGCTGAAGCAATCGGGGGTCTGCGTGACAACCCTGACCTCATCATACGCCCCGCTGATAAGGGTGGTGCCATTGTGTTGATGAACCGTCTTGATTACATTAATGAGGTATTACGTCAATTATCTGATTTGGACTGCTATAAGCTCCTCCCTTTTGATCCAACAGAGCGCTTTAAAAGGGAAATTGACTCAATTATCCATATGGGTTTGTCCAATAATTGGATTGATGAATCCACGGTTAATTTCCTTATACAGGAGTTTCCCAAGATCCCATTAATCTATACTTTACCGAAAGTACATAAGTCACTCGAAAAAACACCAGGGAGGCCTATCATCTCGGCACCGGGGTCTTTAAGCCAGCCAGTCTCCCAATACATTGATTTCCATTTACAACCGGTAGTTCAAGCTACCCCCTACTACATAAAAGATACCACAGACTTTCTCTGCAAATTGAATACCATTGGTACACTGACCTCTGAATGTATGCTGGTGACTCTAGATGTCACCAGTTTATACACCAATATTGGGCATACAGAAGGAATTTCTGCTGTCAAGGAATGTTTGAGTCACAGTCCACAGTATGCGGGTCCCCCTATGGAATTTCTTGTTATTGATGGAGGTGGTGCTCCATAAAAATTATTTTTTGTTCAACAACTCTTTCTATTTACAACTTAAAGGCACAGCGATGGGGTCCAACATGGCCCCATCGTATGCCAATTTATTTATGCATCAGTATGAAAAGAGAAACATCATGGGGGACGCATTGTTCTCGGGATACATTAAATTTTATGTACGATATATTGATGATCTTTTCATATTGTGGTCTGGTGGCGAAAACATGCTAATTGATTTTGTTAACAAACTTAATAACTTGCCGGGGTCTATCAGATTCACTAGTAATTATGATCATTCAGAGATAAACTTTCTTGATGTTTCTGTACGATTATGCAATGGGGTACTGTCAACAGGAATCTACAGGAAGCCCACTGACAAAAAACTCTCTCTTACTTGCATCCAGCTTCCATCCACCAGCCTTAAAAAAGGGACTATCTTTCTCTCAATTAGTTTGTGTGGCAAGAATTACCTCTAATCATGAGTAATTACCTGATGCTCTTGCAGCGATGGGTGACAAATTCATTGATAGAGGATACGACAACACTGAAGTACAACAGGCAATAGACAGATATGTGCAACTATCACGTGATGAATTACTACAGCCACGGGTTAAGCTTGAACCAGAGCGTATGGTTTTTGCCAGCACGTATTCCATCTCCTCTGGCAATGCTCGTCAGTCAATTCGCAAACATTGGCATATATTGCAATCAGATCCTGTGATGCAGAATTACTTCAACAAGCCTCCAATATTCTGCTATAAGCGGAGCCGTAACCTGAAAGAAAAAGTGACCTTCTCTGAAATTAGCCCACGTGTGGGTAGGGGGACAAGCTGGCTACAACTTCAAACTGGTGCCTATAAATGTCCTGGCTGTGTCAATTGTAACTACATGCTGACTGGTAAAAGCTGTTGTCATCCTATGAGGGTAACACGTTATCCTTTGCGTTACCGGATGACATGTGAAACAAATTTGTGACCTATATGATAACCTACAAAAGAAAATTAGTATAATACCAGAGTTGCGCAGTGAAACAGAGAAAGCTGCCCAGACACACTGTTCGGTGGGGGAAAAAAACACCAATTCCCAATATACAGAAAGAAAAGAAAGATGAACAGAGTGTCACTGGCGCTAAATCCGTATGAATGTGTATGGGCCCCCAATGACGGGATCACATACCCCTGAAGTGGGACTTGGTCCTTAAGGTGGTGAATGGTAACTCAATGACAATGGTATAAAATCACAAGAAAATATTTATTGTTAAAAAACATACAATACGTGAACACTGACAGTGCATGGTGACCATGGGCAATCCAAAGAAAGTGACTTGTGCTTTTTTTCTTTAAAACCACAAAGATGCTCTCACCCTCTTACTGTGGTGCGGTGGGCTAGCTTATGATTAAGCTGGTGTGGTCCTGGGCTGAGTTAGCCAAGCACCACCGCAGAAGAATTATCAGCATGGATTCCCTTCCAGTTCACCTGTGTTCCTCCTCAGTCCAAAGCAACGCGTTTCGGTTCCACAGAACCTTTCTCAAGAATTGGATCCAATTCTTGAGAAAGGTTCTGTGGAACCGAAAAAAAGCACAAGTCACTTTCTTTGGATTGCCCATGGTCACCATGCACTTTCAGTGTTCACGTATTGTATGTTTTTTAACAATAAATATTTTCTTGTGATTTTATACCATTGTCATTGAGTTACCATTCACCACCTTAAGGACCAAGTCCCACTTCAGGGGTATGTGATCCCGTCATTGGGGGCCCATACACATTCATACGGATTTAGCGCCAGTGACACTCTATATGATAACCTATCCTTGCAAGAAGGTTTACATAGGGAAAACCATACATATGCTAAAAGAGAGAATTGGAATGCATAGATCATCGATTAAAAAGGCCTACCAGAAGGTGGATGGGAATATGCCACCTGTTTCAAGGCACTATGTTGCACATGGACACAAACTGAGTGATTTTGCGTACATGCCGATCGACCATGTTCCACCCTTGCGAAGGGGAGGTAACAGACATAAATTACTGTTACAGCAAGAGTGTCGATGGATATATCGTATGGATGCAATGGTACCCCATGGTTTAAATGAGGAATTTTCCTTCAGTCCTTTCCTCTAAGCAGGTTCTGATAGGCCCTGTATAGGATATATAGAGTATGCCCTGTTTTTGCTTTTGGTTATTGATGGTATAGTTACCTCCTATTTTTGCTTATACATTTTTGTTTATTGTGTCTTGTGGGATCAATTTGTTACTGCATAGTTTTGGTATTCATAATATGATGCTAATTGAGATATATATAACAGTCCAAAATTGACTTGCAAACAATACTCTGCAGTGTCAATAGATCCCTAGATTCATTTGTATTATTGTTGTGTTGTTTTTCATTTCTTTACTGTGTATAGCATCATTGCCTGGTGACCTGGACCCGCTGGCAGTGTTGCTGGGGACGTTGTCACTGGCCGCGCCTCCCGGACCTTGACTTCCGCCCAGGTGACGCGCTGTTTGCGTTCCACGGGCCGGAACTTCCGGTCACGTGGTGCGCGGCGTGCGTTCCAACGACGGATGTCTCCGGGAAGGGGGAGCGTGGTGTGGCCGGCCCCGGGGCTGCACGTGAGTACAGGTGCCAACGATGAGCTTGATTAGGTGAGCATAAATAATGCTCTCCTATGAGGCAGCATTTTGCACAGCACTTTGACACTTTAGCAACAGGCACTATGGCACCTTCAGAGAATCAAATGGTAGGTGGGCGCTAGTAATCGGCTATAAGACACCAAAAATACCAATACTGTTCTATGACCGCAGCTTCCCAAATTGAGGTGCTGATCCTCAACCAAAAAATTCATAAAAATAATGAAAAACCACTCAGAGAAGCGCTGTCGTTAAACAGTATTAATAAAATGTATTATTAAAAATATTTAATGTGTGTATATATCACAATACAATACATAAACCAAGTATCCTGTAATTTTGCAGTATGAACCAAACATTGATAACTACAAATAGCAATAAAATGCAAGATACATTATAAAAACTCCCTTAGAAATGTAACCTCTTATATTCCGGATAAAGGTACAGCATTTGTGCTTATCAGATGCTCCTTATAATAAGCTCCATGCATGGGCTAATTGATCTCAAGGGCTTATTTGAATATTCCTTTAAATTTAAGAGTCCATCCACAATGAAAATGGTACACTTGGGGTGTGTGGCCTGGCTGCTGAAGGGGACAGTCACTCTTTCCAAGAGCTCTTGTAAAACAGGGCTCATATATCTCTAAATAGCCCATCTCTGGGCTCCCTTAAGGCCCTCAGCAGCCCCCCTGTCTCTCCTGTCCCCCCTGCAGTGCCCCTGTCTGAGCCGCGGAATCGGGGAGCAGTTTTTACTGCTCCTGCGTATTGCGGCCTTCGGGGCACCTATAAGCCGGGGCCTCGATTTATCCCCCGGACCGGCGGCGGCTTCGGGAACCTCCGGACCTGGCCGTGGATTACTCGCGGACATCCGACCCTCGCACTGCCGCTGGCCTCGGCTGGGAGTCTCACCTCGCTGCCCGCTGCCTGCCTCTGCTGCCGGGGGACGCCGGAGCTTTTGGCGCTGGACGGGGCCGCGGGTCGACCGGCGGCCGTCTTTACTGTGCACCCCCAGCTCCCTGCTGCCTCTATCCCGCTGAGCCCCAGAGTAAGTACACCTTACAGATCTGCAATCTGCGGGGCTCCAGCGGGGGAGGGTGACCACCAGGCTGTACCCCGGGTTGGGGGTGAGCTGAACAGCAGTTGCCGGAGCTTCAGCCTGGGCCTGTAATTCACCCACTAGAAGGCCTTTCACCCTGGGGCCTTGTTTGTCAGCCATTGGAGCACCAGCAAACAAATTTGTCTCCCCCCACCTGACCCCCCCCCCTGCTACTATGCATACTCTCATAAAAAATAAAAAAAAACATAACAAAACAAAAAATGAAGCATAAGCCTGACATCCCCCACAGTCTGCAGGCTAGAAGTGCAGATTAGAGAGAGGGCTCGGGGAACACTCAGTGGATACTGACCCCCACAACTCAACTCATCGGCCCCCAGCAGTGGGTCTTATGTGACGCTTCGTCTGAGCCTTCCCTACGTCTCCATCTGTGAGCGATATTTACACACTCAAGCTCCCTGAAGATACCCCTTAGCAAATTGTCTTGCAATTCCATCCTTGCACATCTCACCAGTCAGTACTCGGGTTGTGGTGGGTCCAGATCAGGACACTCTCCCTGTGGGGCCATTCATCACAGTCCTGTAGACCACTTTCTAGATCTCCCTGGGTCTACTATTGCTATGGACAAATTCATGTCTAAATCATTACGTAACCCACGGGGTGCTCAGACGGGTAAAGGCAAAAATCGTGAAAATCCCGCTAGCAGTGCTCCTGTTTCCCCAACGTATAGTCAAGGTTCTAGTCCTAGGGGGCAATCCCAACCCGCACCAACTATGGAACCATCCAAATCCTTCACCACGAGTGAAATCACGAATATACTCTCATCTCTGCTGGATCAGAAACTGGCACCCCTAAAGGCCTCTCTGGATTCGGCGCTTGCGCAACTCACAGCCCATGATCAACGTATTTCCGAGACTGAGCAAAGAATTTCTGATCTAGAGGATGATTTATCAGCAGCTAAAACAACCCAGATGGAGCACGACAAGCTGGTGGTGTCTCTGCAAGACAAATTAGAAGATTTGGAAAATCGGAATAGAAGAAATAATATACGTCTTGTAGGTTTGCCAGAATCCGTGAAATTTTCCAAACTCATGGCCTTGGTCTCCCAGTGGTTGCCTAGAGAGCTAGGATGCGTCCCAGCCACGGGTTCCATCCTAGTGGAACGTGTCCATCGGATTGGTCCTGATCGTCAGTCCGGCAGAGACAGACCCAGACCGGTCATCATGAGAATTCTCAACTACGCCGATAAAGTCCATTTGCTGGAGGCCTATCGGAAATACACGGATCTTCGATACCAGGACTCCAGGATTCTACTATTTCAAGACTTTTCATATCTGGTTGCTGCGAGAAGACGAGAGTTCTCACCTGTTTGTAAACGTCTCTTCGAGCTAGGCCACAGGTTTGCGTTGTTGTATCCGGCCAAGCTGAGAATCACCTATGTTGGAAAAACCCACTTTTTTGAAACCGCACAAGAGGCCAGAAATTTTGTGAACTCTTTGGATGCAGCTCTCCTTTCGGGTGCAGATGATGCTGATTGACTCTATATATCCTTTTCTAGTTGGTTGATTGCCACCTTTGGTTGACCCATTCACGTTTAACTCAAAATATATTTTTCTGTTTGATAAGTTGATTCGAACTTATTCCTGCACTGTGAAGATGGTTTGCTGTTGCGACTGGAGCTTGACGCGGGCTGCGGTGCGACAGTACTATATTGGTTATGTTCTTCTGTTCTTTTCTCTATGCTTCTTTTCCCCCCTGCATCTGCCTCTTCTACTCTTTCTATTATTACTTTACCTTCCCCTCGCCCTCTTTTCTCATCTTTTGTCATACTGTTTTGGATTATGGTGTCCTTGGTTACCATGTTTGAGGATACCCTCCTCATATGTTTTATTGCTCTCCATTTGGAGATTGACATTTCTCAATAGGGCGCCCACATGGGTTCTTAAAATGTTAAAATGGTTTTGTAACTTGGTTCATAATTTTGATATTGTACACACACATAGTTCACGTATTGTGATAGGAATGTGTCACAACTGAGGGTTTAGGCTGACGAGAGGAAGCCTCAGTTGTAGGGGCTGAGATGAAATTAAACCTGGGAGGTTTAATCAGACCCCTGGACATGTAAGTGCAGAATGATTACCCGAAGGTGTGACCATGACAACCAGTTTAAAATTCAAAATAAAAGTTTATTAACAGACTCCGTGTGATAACAAGCAGTATTCAAGTTTAGCAAAGACAGTGGCAAATAACACAGTTCCTGGAATACATAACCATAGAAGGTTTCTCAGAGCACTGGTAGGTTTAGAACAGATGTAAAAGTCCTTTGATGGAATCACCTTACCAGGCCTGGTTGTAGTTGTAGAAATAGCCGAGGAACATGCCAGTAGTTGTAGCAGGTGAATCTGTAACTTGAGTATGCTGCTGTATCAGCTGGATGGAACCAGCCAGGTGGTAAGACACGGAGTGGATGCTGAGTGGAATCAGACAGGTGATGAAATGCAGAGTGGATGCTGAATGGAATCAGCCAGGTACTAAAGTCACGGAGTGGATGCTGGATGGAACCAGCCAGGTGATAAAACACAGAGTGAATGATGTGAGATGCTAGGGAGTGTAGAAACAGAATAGCTGAAAGATGATTACCGGTGGTAGTGGATACTGCTGGTAAGATAGGATCCGCTGGATCAGCACCGGTGTTTGATAGAAGCTGGAATCAGTTGAAAGCTGGCTTCTTGGAAGCAGATAGTAGATAGCTGGAAACTGGACAGCCACGGAAGGCTGTAGAGTCAGGCTGCACTGCAAGATGGAAAGCAGGTGCGGGTCTCTTTGTGGATGCTGGAGACAGGAACTGGAACCTGGAAAAACAAGCCACAGGAGAGAGAGACTGGAACAAGATATGACATTCAAAGCACTGACATCTATCTGGCCCAGACACAGGATACTTATACCTGCTGCTATGCAGGCATTGGCTGGGCAATTATGCAGATTCCAGGGATGGTGGATTGGAGGAATTGGGGCATGTGATCAAATCCAACATGGCTGCGCCCATGCTGGAACCTGGAGGGAAAACCTGGTTTGGAATGAAATGTGCAAACATAGTGATAATGGCGGCGCCGGCCGCGGAGGACAGGAGACGCCAGATGACTGTTATATGCTGAGACACTTGGAGGGCAGCAGAGGCCGCGGCAGGCATGATACATGATTCTGAGAACCTGCAGCAATAACACAGTAACGGCGGCGGAGGCCGCGGAGGACAGGAGACGCCATGTTGGATTCAAACATGGCGCCGCTGTGGTAGTGTCTCAGAATGACAGGAGGGATGTGCAGAGTGTTGACACAGATGAGATCCGGATTTGGAACGCTGGGCCAGTCTCAGAAGACACCTAAACGGCAGGTAATGGCGTCCAGATACCCGGATCGTGACAGCACACCCCCCTTTAGGAGTGGCCCCAGGACACTTCTTAGGCTTTAAAGGAAACTTTGAGTGGAAATTTCGGACCAAGGCAGGAGCATGGACGTCTGAGGCATTGGTCCAAGAGCGTTCTTCAGGACCATAGCCCTTCCAGTCAATGAGATACTGTAACTGACCGTAACGGAAACGTGAGTCCAAAATCTTGGCCACCTCGTACTCGACTCCCCGTTGAGTCTGAACTTTGGGAGCTGGAGGAAGTGCGGAATGAAACCGATTCAGGATCAGCGGTTTCAACAAGGAAACATGAAATGTCCTGGGTATTTTCAAGAAGGGTGGTAACTGTAATCTGTAGGCAACAGGATTGATGACTTGTTCAATCTTGAAGGGACCGATGTAGCGAGGTGCAAATTTCATGCTGGGAACTCTCAACCTCAAATTCTTCGTGGACAACCACACACGATCACCCACCTTGAGAGCAGGAACCGCTCTACGCTTCCTATCGGCAAACTTCTTATACCTGGATGAGGCTTTAAGCAGGGCTGCGCGGACGTTCTTCCAGTTATTTGAAAACTGACGCAAGGTGACATCCACTGCTGGAACAGAAGTTGCGGGAAGCGGTTGAAATTCTGGGACTTTAGGGTGGAATCCATAATTAATGGAGAATGGTGTCGAAGAAGATGAGGAATGGTATTGATTGTTGTGGCTGAACTCGGCCCAAGGAAGGAGTTGAACCCAGTAATCTTGAGAGGAAGACACATATATACGGAGGAAGGCCTCCAAGTCCTGATTCACCCTCTCGGTTTGACCATTGGTCTGAGGATGGTAAGCTGTGGAAAACTTTAACTTGACTTGGAGGGCTTGACACAAACTTCGCCAAAATTTGGCTACAAATTGTACTCCACGGTCCGAGATAATCTCTTCAGGAAGACCGTGAAGTCGGAAGATCTCTTGTATAAACACTTGAGCCAACTTGGAAGCTGACGGAAGACCGGTGAGAGGGATGAAATGTGCCATCTTGGTGAACCGGTCAACTACCACCCAGATGGTATTAAACTTGTTGCAGATGGGTAGATCGGTAACAAAGTCCATCGACAAATGGGTCCATGGTCGACGGGGAACAGATAATGGAACCAGTTGCCCCGCAGGCGACTGGCGGGAGACTTTGTGTTGGGCACACTTTGGGCAGGAGGCAATAAATTCCATAACGTCCTTCTTCAGAGTTGGCCACCAGTAGGACCTAGAGATAAACTCCAGGGTTTTCTGAATGCCTGTATGTCCAGCAAAGCGGGAAGCGTGGGCCCAATGCATGAGCTTCTTCCTTAGAACTGGCATAACAAAACTTTTCCCTGGCGGGGGCGTAGAGTCCATCCCTACCGTGGAGAATGCCAACGGATTAATAATAGGATGCTTGTATGCAGACTCGGACTCATTTTCTTGCTCCCATGAGCGGGAAAGGGCATCGGCCTTACGATTCTGAGAACCCGGACAGAACTGGAGTTTAAAGTCAAACCTAGAGAAGAAAAGTGCCCATCTGGCCTGACGAGGGTTCAGACATTGTGCGCCTTTGAGATATAAAAGATTTTTGTGGTCGGTAAGTATGGTGATTGAATGAGAAGCTCCCTCCAACAGGTATCTCCACTCCTCCAGAGCGAGATTGATGGCTAGCAACTCCTGATCGCCAATGGCATAGTTGCGCTCAGCTGGGGAGAACTTCCGGGAGAAGAAACTGCAAGGATGTAGATGTCCATCTTTGGCCCTCTGGGATAACACCGCTCCTACTCCAACGGAGGAGGCATCTACCTCTAAGATAAAAGGAGAGTCGGTGTCGGGCTGTTTCAGAACTGGTGCAGAGATGAACCGTTCCTTCAGAAGGTGAAAGGCCTGCGTAGCTTCTTCGGACCACTTGGACGGATTAGCACCTTTCTTGGTTAATGCAGTGATAGGCGCCACAATGGTGGAAAAGTCTCGTATAAACTTTCTATAATAATTGGCGAACCCTAAGAACCTCTGGACCCCTTTGAGGGTTAAGGGTATAGGCCAATTCTGGATTGCTTGGAGTTTCTCAGGATCCATCTCTAGTCCGGAACCGGACACAATGTAACCTAGAAACGGAATGGTTTTAACTTCAAACATACACTTCTCCAATTTACAATAGAGGTGGTTGACACGGAGACGGGAAAGAACCTCCTTTACCCAGAAACGATGATCTTCTAGATTATTAGCAAAGATGAGGATGTCATCTAGATAAACCACGACATGGCGGTATAAGATGTCCCTGAAGATCTCATTCACGAAGTGCTGGAAGACTGCTGGAGCGTTGCTCAATCCGAAGGGCATGACGAGGTACTCATAATGTCCGTCACGGGTGTTAAAGGCGGTCTTCCACTCGTCACCCTCACGGATCCGGATGAGATTGTAGGCACCCCTCAAGTCCAGCTTTGTAAAAATGGTTGCACCACTAACTCTATCGAAGAGTTCTGTAATCAGGGGTAAAGGGTATCGGTTCTTAACGGTAATGTCGTTCAGACCTCTGTAGTCGATACACGGACGCAGACCACCGTCTTTCTTCTTAACGAAGAAGAAGCCTGCGCCGGCTGGAGAAGAAGATGGTCGGATAAAACCCTTTGCCAGGTTCTCTTTGATGTACTCTTCCATGGAGTGTGTCTCAGGCAGAGACAACGGATAAGTTCGGCCTCGCGGTGGAACCTTCCCTGGAATGAGGTCGATTGGGCAGTCCCATTCTCTATGAGGAGGAAGGATATCAGCAGAGGCTTTACTGAACACGTCCGTGAAGTCTTGATATGGAGGAGGTGGAACATCAGATGACCTGGGGAAGGAAGAACAAACAGGAAGAACTTTGGCTAAACAAGTCTCAGCACAGGAGGGACCCCATGCCAGTATTTGCGTAGTCGTCCAATCAATCGATGGGTTGTGGAGACGGAGCCATGGAAGGCCTAAAACCACTGGATGTGTGGCTCTTGGAATCACTAGAAAAGAAATATACTCAGAATGAAGAACTCCCACTCTCAGACGAACTGGAAGAGTCCTTAAGGAAATGACTGCGTCAAAAATCTTGCTGCCATCCACGGCAGTCAAAGAGATGGACGAGGACAGTCTCTCGGTGGGTAGGGACCACCGTTTAACATAAGCTTCGGTTATGAAATTCCCAGCTGCTCCGGAATCAAGGAGGGCAATGACGTTCCTGTAACGTTGAGCAATTTGGAGCGACACTGGGAGGTTACAATCATGAGGAGATGGAGAGGAGATCATTACTCCTAGCCGGCCCTCTCCTTGGCGAGCTAGGATCTGGAGTTTCCCGAACGTTTGGGACAGGCGTTGATAGTGTGCGACGGAGCTGCACAGTAGAGACATAGAGACTCGGAGAGGCGTCTTCGGCGCTCAGCGGGAGATAGACGGGAACGACCAATTTGCATAGGCTCATCCTTGGATGGAGATGGTTGACGAGGAGGAGGAGCAGAAGATTTAGGAACGGATGATCTTCCTCGCTCGGTTGCTCTCTCTCTGAACCGTAGATCAACCTTCGTGCATAGTGAAATTAGCTCATCCAACTTAGAAGGCAAGTCTCTGGTAGCTAACTCATCTTTAATGCGTTCTGACAAGCCATGCCAGAATGCAGCATACATGGCCTCGTCGTTCCAGGCCAGTTCAGATGCCAGGATTTTGAACTGTATAAGATACTGTCCCACAGTACGTGTTCCCTGGCGTAGACGGAGAATCTCAGATGAAGCAGAGGAAACCCGGCCCGGCTCGTCGAAGATGCGCCTGAATGATGCTACAAAGTCAGTATAGGAGGACAGCAGGGGATCAGACTTCTCCCATAACGGTGATGCCCAATCAAGGGCTGAGCCACTGAGGAGAGAAATAATATAAGCCACTTTGGTACGGTCACTGGGGAAGTTGCCAGATTGAAGCTCAAAATGGATTTCGCATTGGTTGAGAAATCCCCTGCAGAACCTTGGAGATCCGTCAAATTTTGCTGGCGTTGGAAGATGAAGACGTGGTATGGAAATGGGCAAGGTGGGTGGGGTTACAGCTGGAGTCACTGTGGTGGACGCACCAGACATGCCAGGTCCACGGAGGGTCGTCTGAATCCCATCCAGCCGAGTAGAGAGATCCTGGAGACAGCGGATGATGTGACCTTGTGCAGCCTCCTGATGTTCGAGTCTGGCTGCCAGTTCTTGCATAGGTCTAGCCGCTTGATCCTGGTCTCCGGCTGGATTCATATGGTCAGTGCTTACTGTCACAACTGAGGGTTTAGGCTGATGAGAGGAAGCCTCAGTTGTAGGGGCTGAGATGAAATTAAACCTGGGAGGTTTAATCAGACCCCTGGACATGTAAGTGCAGAATGATTACCCGAAGGTGTGACCATAACAACCAGTTTAAAATTCAAAATAAAAGTTTATTAACAGACTCCGTGTGATAACAAGCAGTATTCAAGTTTAGCAAAGACAGTGGCAAATAACACAGTTCCTGGAATACATAACCATAGAAGGTTTCTCAGAGCACTGGTAGGTTTAGAACAGATGTAAAAGTCCTTTGATGGAATCACCTTACCAGGCTTGGTTGTAGTTGTAGAAATAGCCGAGGAACATGCCAGTAGTTGTAGCAGGTGAATCTGTAACTTGAGTATGCTGCTGTATCAGCTGGATGGAACCAGCCAGGTGGTAAGACACGGAGTGGATGCTGAGTGGAATCAGCCAGGTGATGAAATGCAGAGTGGATGCTGAATGGAATCAGCCAGGTACTAAAGTCGCGGAGTGGATGCTGGATGGAACCAGCCAGGTGATAAAACACAGAGTGAATGATGTGAGATGCTAAGGAGCGTAGAAACAGAATAGCTGAAAGATGGTTACCGGTGGTAGTGGATACTGCTGGTAAGATAGGATCCGCTGGATCAGCACCGGTGTTTAGTAGAAGCTGGAATCAGTTGAAAGCTGGCTGCTTGGAAGCAGATAGTAGATAGCTGGAAACTGGACAGCCACGGAAGACTGTAGAGTCAGGCTGCACCACAAGATGGAAAGCAGGTGCGGGTCTCTTTGTGGATGCTGGAGACAGGAACTGGAACCTGGAGAAACAAACCACAGGAGAGAGAGACTGGAACAAGGTATGACATTCAAAGCACTGACATCTATCTGGCCTAGACACAGGATACTTATACCTGCTGCTATGCAGGCATTGGCTAGGCAATTATGCAGATTCCAGAGACGGTAGATTGGAGGAATTGGAGCATGTGATCAAATCCAACATGGCTGCGCCCATGCTGGAACCTGGAGGGAAAACCTGGTTTGGAATGAAATGTGCAAACATAGTGATAATGGCGGCGCCGGCCGCGGAGGACAGGAGACACCAGATGACAGTTATATGCTGAGACACTTGGAGGGCAGCAGAGGCCGCGGCAGGCATGATACACTATACTGAGAACCTGCAGCAATAACACAGGAACGGCGGCGGAGGCCGCGGAGGACGGGAGACGCCATGTTGGATTCAAACATGGCGCCGTTGTGATAGTGTCTCAGAATGACAGGAGGGATGTGCAGAGTGTTGACACAGATGAGATCCGGATTTGGAACGCTGGACCAGTCTCAGAAGACACCTAAACGGCAGGTAATGGCGTCCAGATACCCGGATCGTGACAGAATGTACTTGATGTTTTATATTTATTATTTTTCATCACTGATCCATAACGGTCCGCTAGCTGGGACGGACTGGGATCGACGGTTAGGGTATATTGTATCCCGATGTTGGCCTAGGGTTGGTATCGGCTGAATGCCGTCGACCCATGATTCTCCCACTATAGTGCAGTCACAATTTCGGTTAATATCATGGAACGTAGAGGGACTTATTAATACCCCTATTAAACGGAAAAAGGTCCTCACCTATTTGAAACGACTAAAGCCCGATATAGTGTTATTGCAGGAAACTCATTGGCGGATCTCGGATCCTAATGTACTACGGGATGCGTGGGTGGGAGAGTATAGAACAGCCTCCTTCACATCCAAACGCAGAGGCGTCCTAACTATTCTCAATAGATCACTTCCTGCCACTATCTTAGATAGTTTAGTCGACCAAGAGGGTAGATTCCTGTTCCTGATATTAAAAATATTAAATACGATCTATACGGTAGCCAATATTTATGCCTCTAATGGCCCTAACGCATCTTTTTTCTCTGATATCTACGCAAACTTGCAGGGTTGGGCAGAGGGAGAAATTATCATGGGAGGAGACTTTAATTGTGTACAGTCAGCTGGTCTTGACAAGACATCCATGTCCGGTACGTCCGCAATTACCACTCCACCTTCACTCACACTGCTCACCTCTTCTCTACGACTGTCTGACCCTTGGAGAATTCTATCCTCTAGATTAGATTATTGGTTAATCACTGATTCTCTTCTGCATCATATAGTGGATGCTAAAATTGAACCAATCTCACTCTCGGACCATGCCCCAATTTGGATATCGATCACTTTAGATACCCCCTTGCCTAGATCCCATAATTGGCGTTTCCCTGCTTATTTGGAAACTTCCTTGGACTTCAGTCAATTTCTTACTCGAGCCTTCCTTAACTATATTGATGATAATAAGATTCATTAGAACGACATCAATTTGTTTTGGTCGGCTTCTAAACCAGTTGTCCGTGGACAAATACTAGAATACGTTTCCAGAAAACGCAAACACTTGAACGCCCAGTTGTGTGATCTGAGCAAGGCATTAACGGCAGCGTATAATGCAATGATATTAAATGATTACCCAGACAACAGACAAACTTACACTGATGCAAAACATCTTTATGACGCACTTTACACCGAACGAGCTAGTTTCTCCTATGATGTCCAACGGAATAAATTCTTCCGAGGTGGTAATAAGTCGGGTAAACTACTGGCCAACTTAGTGAGATCATCTACTGTCCCTTCTCGCATAACTAGCTTACACACTGACCCAACTTCCTCAACTATGGACACACAAACTATGTCAGACACCTTCCTACAATATTATACAAACTTATACGCGGCACCTTTAGATAGCCCCACTGAAGGTATGAAGTTTCTGGATAAAGCTGACTTGCCCACATTGACAGAGGAAGAACGGGAATCATTAACGAGCCCCGTAACAGACACAGAGTTGCTGTTTTTTATTAAGTCACTCCATAATGGGAAATCGCCGAGCCCGGATGGGTTTGGGGCAGTATACTATAAAATGCTAGCTCCCGACATAATGCCCTATTTGTTAACGCTGTTTAATTCACTGCTGAACGGATCCCCTCCTTCCCCGAGATTCACCGAAGCTAGAATAGTAGTATTCCCTAAACCGGGTAAAGACCCTTCATATGTCCAGTCTTATCGAACCATATCCCTTCTCAATCAGGACCTGAAACTGTTCACCAAATTATTGGCCACTCGCCTCCAACCGATGCTAATACGTATTCTACATCCTGCCCAAACGGGGTTTGTGAGAACTAGAACATCAGTACATAATGTACGTACCCTGATAGCAGCAATACATAGTGTCAAAGACTCCACAACATCTAAAGCACTTGTGGTCAGTTGTGATGCTGACAAAGCGTTTGACCGTGTATCATGGGCGCACTTACTTAGAATTTTCCATACTCAACAATTCGGAGAGGAGTTCACTAAAGTCTTCCGTATGCTTTATTCTAATCCACAAGCACACCTAACTATTAATGGATTGAACACATCTGTCTTCTCTTTACATAGAGGTACGCGTCAGGGATGCCCCCTATCTCCCCTACTTTTTAACTTAGCTCTTGACCCACTGATACGCACTTGCGTGCAAAATGTTGCCTGGGACGGGATAAAAATTGGCCTACAGCCAGTGAAGGTGTCGGCCTTTGCTGATGACCTATTACTATATTTTAATGATCCCATAAAGGCGTTCCCTTCTTTACTGGCCATGCTCCATGATTTCCACTTGATCTCGGGCTTTTTAATCAATTTTGATAAAATGGAAGCATTGGCTCTAGGCCCCAAACCCACACGAAATTGGGGCTCCGGGTTTCCCTTTAAATGGGCAGCTGGCTTTATAACCTACTTGGGCTTACGCTTTTCACCTACTCTAGCGAACTATATACACTGAATTTTTCACGAGCTATTAATAAAATGATAGATGATTTTACACGCTGGCAAAACTTACCAATCTCATATTTGGGTAGATGCCACTTGTACAAAATGATCTCCTTCCCCCGTTTGCTATATCCGATCCAAATGCTCCCATTTCTTCTGACTAAACGAGATGTTCAAACAATTAATAAAGCCCTTAATACTTTCATTTGGACAAACAAGCGCCCACGTATAGCCCTTTTTAAATTGAAACAACCGACTACGCTGGGTGGCGTGAATTTACCAGGGCCCTCATTCCGAGTTGTTCGCTCGCAAGGCGAATGTAGCAGAGTTACACACGCTAAGCCGCCGCCTACTGGGAGTGAATCTTAGCTTCTTAAAATTGCGACCGACGTACGCGCAATATTGCGATTACAAACGAGTTAGCAGTTTCTGAGTAGCTTCAGACTTACTCTGCCTGTGCGATCAGTTCAGTGCTTTTCGTTCCTGGCTGACGTCATAAACACACCCAGCGTTCGCCCAGGCACTCCCACCGTTTCTCCGGCCACTCCTGCGTTTTTTCCGGAAACGGTAGCGTTTCCAGCCACACGCCCCTAAAACGCCGTGCATCCGCCCAGTAACACCCATTTCCTGTCAATCACAATGCGAACGTCGGAGCGATGAAAATGCCGTGAGTAAACTTACTTTCATCATAGTAAAGTTACTTGGCGCAGTCGCAGTGCGAACATTGCGCATGCGCACTAAGAGAATTCTCACTGCGATGCGATGAAAATCTCCGAGCGAACAACTCGGAATGAGGGCCCATGTCCGGAAGACTACTCTTTGGCCGCTAACTATAGATATGCCCTTGACTGGGTTAGGGGCTCTTCTAGTTACGCTAATGTGTCTCTGGAACAGCTTATGCTACCCCACGGTACTCTGTCTACCATATTACATTTTCCAGACCCCTCCACACTGGCGTCCTCCGTTTGAACCCATTATTGCTCTCTCCGTGCAAAGCATGGAAACACCTTCGAAAACGCATGGGGCTGACAACAACCTGCTCCTTATTCCAACCACTCCTGCATAACCCAGACTTTCAAGGCGGGGACGCCGATGTGCTTATCAAGACTTGGTATTCTCACGGTTTACGTTTAGTGTATCAATTCTTGAATGTCACCTATACTGAAGTGCTCACCCTGTCCCAATTAAAACTTAAATTTCTGAACCTCCATATACCACTATTCGCATATTTTCAAGTCCGCAGTTTTGCAACGCGATTGATAACACGCCTGCGGCCAACAGACTATAACTCTCCCCTAGACGTCCAACTGCGCTTTACTCCTCATTCTCCCTATCCTACATCCTTTATTTATGCACACACCAGACGTAAGATTGATTTAGATTGTCAAACCACGGGCCTAGCTAAATGGTCGACCACCTTACCAGGCATCCCTCTGCAGACCATAATACATTGGCACTTATTCCTTAATAAATATTTGGTGTCTTCTTCCTATGCAGAAATGCATTTAAAAATTTTACACAGGGCGTATTATACTCCTCGTCTCAGATATCTCACGGGCATCTCTGATAACTCCCACTGCTTCAAGTGCTCCTCACCTGATGCCGACATTATTCATTGCCTCTGGTCATGCCCTATAATACAATTATTTTGGAAAGATGTCTGTAACTACATTACAGCAACTTTAAATATTCCTCTCACACCTACTTTACTCTGGGCTTTCTGGAATCAGTATGATCCTGATTGCTGTTCAGTATCTCCAGGTAATAAATTATTATTAGCACGGATTGCGGCAGCTTAAAAAAAGACCATACTGTCTCAGTGGATACACAAAACCCCTATACCCATAACTCTTCTACTCCCTAGACTGACATATCTTTACCAAATGGACTGGATAGAATGCTCTCTTAGAGCGGAATCCAACTCTTCCAAGTTCTTTGCAATATGGCTGCCCTATGTGGTTACTCTACCACAACCAATTCATGATAGCATGCGTAAAATAGTTAAATATACTACATGGTACAATACAGAGATACTTACGAGGGGATCACCGCCCTTCTAACCTTAACTTTATTGTTTTCATGACCACCTTTTTGTTTGGCTTACTTATACTGTCAATGTCACCGAGAGACTGCCGTCTCCTACTATGTGTTTTGTGACACCCTCTATATCCTTTTAATGTCATTCCTTTACTATTGTATGTGATTGCTCTTGAACAAATGTAATATCGTACATTCCTGCACATCCTTAGCTCTGATATTGTCATTGATATTGTTATTGCTGTGCAGTTATCGTGAAAAATGTGTGTGTTACACCTATCTTTTTTCCCTAATAAACATATTTAAAAAAATAAAAATGGTACACTTGAGTTGTCTAACGCTTGATGAAAAGCTTAAATGCTCACACTCTTATCCACCAATGAAGAAAGGCTCTTTATGGGCAGCTTATATGGACTTGATACCATGTATAACACAGTGACTTTTAAGCTGGAACCGCCATTTGGACAGTCTCGTGCAAAGCTTACCCTGGCCTTAGAAGTGGAGGAATTGAACGATGTCTCCTTCTTGGTAGTGGGCGCCGGCTGCCCACACCGCTATGCAGCGGCACGGAGGAGGCTGTCAGTTGCAATGAGTGAGGACAGGACTCGCAGGATAGTATTGGAGCGCGGCTTGTCCACCAAAGCCGTTCGCTCGTGGTTACGTAGCGGGAGCCGCCAAAGCATGTGCTGTGTGTCAGGTCTTTAGTGATGTCCAGGATACCGGATAGCGTGTCGGGCGGAATGCTTGACGCGTTTCTCAGCCTCTAAAACTGGGGCTGTTTCATCAGAAGTCACTGTGTTATACATGGGGGTAAATTTACTAAGATTCGTGTTTTCCCGTTTGAGGTCAAAGTTCAATCACGAATGACATCGAAAGTGTAAATATGCAACTTTTTGAATTGATTACGACTAATTTACTAAGCTGCCGTATTCTGCATTTTCGGGTTTTCCGATGTCGATGTCATTCGTTTTTTTAGGCAGTGTTTTACGTGAGTGACTTGTAAAACACTGCCGACTTTAATACAATGAAAGTTGTAAGCCATTGGCGGTGGCAGCAGGCATCGGCTCAGAGGCAGTAGCGGGCATTGGCTCGGCGGTGGTAGGGTACATCGGCAGGATATGGCGGACATTATGGCTGTAGTGCCTCACCAGCCTCTGACCTCACCGCACGCCACTCAGTACGGAGTCAGTGGAGGCACAAGAAGAAGATAGGAAGTTTAATTTGGAAATTGTGGACAGTATTCTCAAAGATATCTTTAAAACAATGAATTATAAAGAGCCGGAAGAGAAATGCAATGATGAGGACATTCTGTTTGGTGATAGGGCCAGAAAATACAGGTGTTTTCCAGTCCATAAAGCATTGAAAGATGTCATAAGTAAGGAATGGCAAAATGTTGACAAGAGGCTGGTTAATACTAAAAGGCTTGATCGCATGTTCCCGATAGAGGATGAGCAGTTTTCTAATTGGTGTGCGGTCCCCAAAGTTGATGCTGTGGTCGCGGAGATTGTGTCAAAAACTACCATTCTGCTAAAGGACAGATCAGTCTTGAAGTATAGTATGGATAAGCGCATGAAGAGTGCGCTAAAGAAATTGCTTTTATCTTCAGCAATATCATTAAAATCTAGTGTAGCGGTGGCCTCTGTTTCTAAAGCATTGAGAGTTTGGGGGTCAGTGTTGTCGACAGATCTGGAGGAGGGAATCTCGAGACAGTATCTGCAAAGAAATTTGAATATAATGCTAAAAAGCATTGAGTATCTCTGTGAAGCTTCTCTGGATGCTTTGGATTTTGCTGCAAAGTCTATGGCGGCAGGAGTGATGGCAAGAAGAGCATTATGGCTTCGGTCTTGGTCAGCAGATATGCATTTCAAAAATAGGTTAGTGTCTTTGCCATAGGAGGGGTCTTTGCTGTTTGGCAACAAATTAGAGGCCGTTATCCAAAAAATGTCGGGAGGTAAATCGGCAAAATTGCCTCAGTATAAAAGGAATAGATTTCCAATACCTTCTTTTAAACAGCAGTTTAAGGAAGCAAGGGGATATCGACTAGGCCATTTCTACTCAGGAAGGTACACTTCAGGGACCAGTAGACAGTCCTTTCGCCAGTCCTATAGGAGGGGCGGCAGAAGATCATGACTATCACAGACTGCCGGTATCCTTTCCAGTAGGGGGCAGGCTTCAAAGATTCATCAGTTCCTGGCTGGAGTCTGTCCAGGATACGTGGGTACTAGAGGTTGTATCCCAGGGATACTGGATAGAATTCTCAAAGTTTCCAGTATGGGACAAGTTCCTAGTTTCAGAAATACCTACTGTGAGCCTGGAGTTAAAAGCTATGCAGGACAGTTTAAGGAAGTTGATCGGAGCAAGAGCTGTGGAGGCTGTTCCACTTTCAGAAAGAGGGGGCGGTTTCTATTCAAGAATATTCCTGGTAAAGAAACCTTCTGGCGAATTCAGAACTATCTTAGATCTGAGACGGCTCAACAAGTGTATAGAAACAAAGAAGTTCCTGATGGAGACTTTAAAGTCTATTCTGTTGGGGGTGAGAAAGAAAGACTTTATGGCTTCTATAGACCTAAAGGACGCTTATTTCCATGTCCCGATTCACAAGCAACACAGGAAGTATCTAAGATTTTACATCCTCTGCAAGCATTTTCAATTTACATGCCTGCCATTTGGCCTAAAGACATCTCCAAGAATATTTACCAAGGTTCTTATGTCACTCATAGCTGTGATAAGAAGTCAGGGAGTGGCAATATGGTCATATCTGGACGTTCTGCTGGTATGCGGAGACTCGGTAGGAAAAGCCAAGAATTCGTTAGTTGTGACATTACACATCCTACAAAGTCATGGCTGGTTGATAAATTGGGAGAAAACCAAGTTAACACCACAGCAATGTATCCAGTTTTTGGGGGTACAAATAGATACCCTTGGTTATACGATAAACCTTTCAGAGGAGAGGTGTTTGAAACTTCAAGACCTGGCTACCCTGGTAAACGGGTGCAACAGTGTGACGATTCGTCAGGGGATGTGTCTTCTGGGGATGATGGCGTCCACCATAGATGTGGTTCCTTGGGCGAGGTGGAGGATGAGAGTTCTTCAATCAGATGTCCTAAATTCGGAAGGGACTTTCCCTAAATTATCGTATAAAATTAGGTCAGAAGACAAAGAAGTCTCTAGCCTGGTGGATGGATGCGCAGATGGTCAACAGGAAAACGTCCTTGTCGGACCATCACTATCTGGTTTTAACGACAGATGCAAGTACAACAGGTTGGGGAGCTCACCTGCTGCAGCAAAATTGCCGGGATAGGTGGAACCCAGAGGAAGCAAGTCTATCTTCAAACCACAGAGAGATGAGAGCTGTGTGGAATGCGATAAAATATTTCCAGTAACAGCTTTGGGGAGCGCACCTCAAGGTTTTCTCAGACAACGTATCCGTTGTGGCGTACCTCAATCGACAAGGAGGTAACAAGAGTCAGGTGTTGATGAAGGAGGTGTCAAGGATACTGAAATGGGCAGAGTGCCATCTTAAAAGTCTGACAGCTTTACATGTGCCAGGAGTAAACAATGTAGTGGCGGACTTTCTCAGCAGACAGGAGGTATTAGCAGGAGAATGGGAATTGAGCAATGTAGTGTTTCAGGAGATCATACAGAAGTTTGGGATGCCTCAAGTAGATCTGATGGCCACACATGTCAATGCGAAAGTCTCTCTTTTCTTCTCCCGGTACCATCTCCCAGGAACAGGGAGAGTGGATGCTTTCTCTCTATCTTGGACATCCGACCTGGCGTATGTGTTCCCTCCGTTTCCGATGATTGGGAGAACTCTCAGGAAAATCAGGGAGGAAAAAGCACAGGTGATAATAATTCTTCCTTATTGGCCGAAGAGGGTTTGGTTTCCTTCAGCGCTGAGAATGGCAGTGCAGGGTCCTTGGAGGTTGCCTTTAAGGAGGGACTTACTGCATCAGGGCCCATTGCTGCATCCGAATTTGCGACAACTTCATTTGACGGTGTGGAAATTGAACGGCAACTATTAAGAGGTAGAGGTCTGTCTGAACAGGTTCTCAATTTGCTCATTCAGGCAAGGAAAAAAGTGTCCTCTAATGTTTATTATAGGATCTGGAAGAAATTCATCTCATGGTCCGGTTCAAGATTTAATCCGCTGGAAGCAGAAGTATCTCAAGTTCTACAGTTTCTGTTTGAAGGTTTTGAGAAAGGGCTGGCGGTGTCTACTATCAGAGTTCAGATATCGGCTTTGAGTGTCCTTTTGGAGCGGAAATTGTCCGAGGACGTTTTAGTTAAGAAGTTCTGTCAGCCAATTAAAAGAATGAGGCCTCGAGTTAGGTCATCTCTTGCTCCTTGGGACTTAAGGGGGGTACTCACGGGAGAGATGTGTGCTGAGCGATCTTAACACAGACCGCTCAGCACACATCTCTCACCCCGCTCAGCACAGCGCGATGTGCTGAGCGAGGGGGAAAGCCGACGGGGGGCCGCTCACTTCACACAACGGTGAAGTGAGCGACCCGCTAGATTGAGCCTGCATGCAGGCTCAATCTAGCACCGGCGATAGCGATGTGCGGGGCCGCGCATCGCTATCGCTGGGGGGCATACACACGGCAGATCCGTGCTTAAAATCTAAGCAATCTAGCAAGATTGCTTAGATTTTAAGCACGGATCTCTCCGTGTGTACCCCCTTAAAACTTAGTTCTAAATGCTTTAATGTTGCCTCCGTTTGAACCTTTGCAGGATGTGTCATTAAAACTCTTAACTTGGAAAGTAGTATTTCTGGTAGCCATCACAACAGCCAGACGAGTTGGTGAGCTGCAGGCTCAATGGTCGGAAGAACCTTATCTTAATTTCTTTCCGGATAAAATTGTTCTGAGAACCAATCCAGATTTTCTGCCAAAAGTGGTGTCAGAGTTTCATCTTAGGACATTGTGTTACCGTCCTTTTACCCAAGTCCGCAGAATGCAGAAGAAGAAAGAATGCATAATTTAGATCTGATAAGAGCGGTTTCAATTTATGTGGAAAGAGTAAAACAATTTCGTAAAACAAAGCATTTGTTTGTGTTACATTCTGGAGTGAAGAAAGGTGAGAAACCTCCAAAACAAACCATTTCCAGATGGATTAGAGAACTCTTGGAGTTTATTTATGAAAAGAGTGGTCTGAGAATTCCGGAGGGTCTGAAGGCACACTCTACTAGGGCCGTGGCAACTTCTTGGGCTAAGAAGAGTCGAGTGTCGGCGAAAGACATTTGTGCAGCAGCCACGTGGTCTTCAATACATACGTTTTCTAATCATTAGGCTCTGGATGTTGGGGACACCCACTTTGGAAAACAAGTCCTTCAGTGGGCATTGCAATAAATAAATGTTATGTTTCAGCATAAACATAAAGACTCTTGTGTGGTTATATTACCCTCCCTATATTGAGCGTTGGTATATCCCAGTAGTGATGGCTGCCATGAAGTAGCGTAGGAGAAAGTAGCAAATTATACTTACCGATAATTTCATTTCTTCAAGATACTTCATGGCAGCCTACAATGAATATACTCTCTCTTAGTAAGTTTCCAGAGGGGCCAGTCGCAGGAGACACTCAAAAGACTGAGGAGCAAAGGGAGGAGTGCTGTTATGTACCCGGAGTGGGTGGGCCCTAATAGTTTAAGAGAACTCCCTGTCTAAAGTTAGGAATGGGATACAATCCCAGTAGTGATGGCTGCCATGAAGTATCTCGAAGAAATGAAATTATTGGTAAGTATAATTTGCTACCTTATTAACCCATGGAGGTCTGTATTTGGAGTCACACTCAAAATTAAAGTGGAAAAACACACTACAGGCTGATCCCACTTTGATGTAATGTCCTTAAAACAAGTCAAAATGAGGCCCAGTAGTGTGTGTGGCCTACACGTGCCTGTATGACCTCCCTACAATGCCTGGGCATGCTCCTGATGAGATGGCGGATGGTCTCCTGAGGGATCTCCTCCCAGACCTGGACTAAAGCATCCGCCAACTCCTGGACAGTATGTGTTGCAATGTGGCGTTGGTGGATGGAGCGAGACATGATGTCCCAGATGTGCTCAATTGGATTCAGGTCTGGGGAACGGGCGGGCCAGTCCATAGCATCAATGCCTTCGTCTTGCAGGAACTGCTGACACACTCCAGCCACATGAGGTCTAGCATTGTCTTGCATTAGGAGGAACCCAGGGCCAACCGCACCAGCATATGGTCTCACAAGGGGTCTGAGGATCTCATCTCGGTACCTAATGGCAGTCAGGCTACCTCTGGCGAGCACATGGAGGGCTGTGCGGCCCCCCAAAGAAATGCCACCCCACACCATTACTGACCCACTGCCAAACCGGTCATGCTGGAGGATGTTGCAGGCAGCAGAATGTTCTCCTTGGCGTCTCCAGACTCTGTCACATCTGTCACATGTGCTCAGTGAGAACCTGCTTTCATCTGTGAAGAGCACAGGGCGCCAGTGGCGAATTTGCCAACCTTGGTGTTCTCTGGCAAATGCCAAACGTCCTGCATGGTGTTGGGCTGCAAGCACAACCCCCACCTGTGGACGTCGGGCCCTCATACCACCCTCATGGAGTCTGTTTCTGATCGTTTGAGTAGACACATGCACATTTGTGGCTTGCTGGAGGTCATTTTGCAGGGCTCTGGCAGTGCTCCTCCTGTTCCTCCTTGCACAAAGGCGGAGGTAGCGGTCCTGCTGCTGGGTTGTTGCCCTCCTCCACGTCTCCTGATGTACTGGCCTGTCTCCTGGTAGCGCCTCCATGCTCTGGAGACTACGCTGACAGACACAGCAAACCTTCTTGCCACAGCTCGCATTAATGTGCCATCCTGGATGAGCTGCACTACTTGAGCCACTTGTGTGGGTTGTAGACTCCGTCTCATGCTACCACTAGAGTGAAAGCACCACCAGCTTTCAAAAGTGACCAAAACATCAGCCAGAAAGCATAGGAGCTGAGAAATGGTCTGTGGTCACCACCTGCAGAACAACTCCTTTATTGGGGGTGTCTTGCTAATTGCCTATAATTTCCACCTGTTGTCTATTCCATTTGCACAACAGCATGTGAAATTGATTGTCAATCAGTGTTGCTTCCTTAGTGGACAGTTTGATTTCACAAAAGTGTGATTGACTTGGAGTTACATTGTGTTGTTTAAGTGTTCCCTTTATTTTTTTGAGCAGTGTGTATATATATATATATATATATATATATATATATATACATTTCAGATATAAGTACTTAACCAGCCTATTTCCAGTCAGGAGAGGAGAGTGTCTCAATTTTCAGAGGTTTACCTGTCACTTGAACTAAACATTGCAGAACCTCTCAGAGAGCAATAGGAGGAAAGGAGAGATATTTTGACTCTTAAATGCATTAAAGGATAGCTTGGTAGTCAGCAACTATTTATCTGCTGAGTAAAGGGAACCGACAGCTCTCCCAGTGACCTTATGTGTTGTGCGAACATCTTTACCCTTTTACCTCAAAGGAGGAGCCCTAAGGAGAGCGAGAAGCTAAACAAGGAGACCTAGGGCCTTTTGGAATAGAGTCAGCCTATCCCTGCAAATCTTACATATTTACCATACAGTGGGCTGAGCTTGGCCTGTCATCCCAGCATGTACAGCACTGAGCAGGGCAGCATCACAGGCGGGATGGGGCAGAAAAGGAGGCGGATTATTCTCCTCAGCACTAGCAGTTACAGCACTGAGCAGGGCAGCATCAGAGGCAGGACGGGGCAGAGAAGGAGGCGGATTATTCTCCTCAGCACCAGCAGTTACAGCACTGAGCAGGGCAGCATCAGAGGCGGGATGGGGCAGAGAAGGAGGCGGATTATTCTCCTCAGCACCAGCAGTTACAGCACTGAGCAGGGCAGCATCAGAGGCAGGACGGGGCAGAGAAGGAGGCGGATTATTCTCCTCAGCACCAGCATGTACAGCACTGAGCAGGGCAGCATCAGAGGCGGGACGGGGCAGAGAAGGAGGCAGATTATTCTCCTCAGCACCAGCAGTTAAAGCACTGAGCTGGGCAGCATCAGAGGCGGTACGGGGCAGAGAAGGAGGCGGATTATTCTCCTCAGCACCAGTAGTTACAGCACTGAGCAGGGCAGCATCAGAGGCGGGACGGTGCAGAGAAGGAGGCGGATTATTCTCCTCAGCACCAGCAGTTACAGCACTGAGCAGGGCAGCATCAGAGGTGGGACGGGGCAGAGAAGGAGGCAGATTATTCTCCTCAGCACCAGCAGTTACAGCACTGGGCAGGGCAGCATCAGAGGTGGTACGAGGCAGAGAAGGAGGCAGAATATTACCCTCAGCACCAGCAGTTACAGCACCGAGCAGGGCAGCATCAGAGGCGGGACGGGACAGAGAAGGAGGCAGATTATTCTCCTCAGCACCAGCAGTTACAGCACTGAGCAGGGCAGCATCAGAGGTGGGGCAGGGCAGAAAGGAGGGTTATTCTCCTCAGCACCAGCAGTTACAGCACTGAGCAGGGCAGCATCAGAGGAGGGACGGGGCAGAGAAGGAGGCAGATTATTCTCCTCAGCACCAGCAGTTACAGCACTGAGCAGGGCAGCATCAGAGGTGGGACGGGGCAGAGAAGGAGGCGGATTATTCTCAGCACCAGCAGTTACAGCACTGAGCAGGGCAGCATCAGAGGCAGGATGGGGCAAAGAAGGAGGCGGATTATTCTCAGCACCAGCAGTTACAGCACTGAGCAGGGCAGCATCAGAGGCAGGACGGGGCAGAGAAGGAGGCGGATTATTCTCCTCAGCACCAGCAGTTACAGCACTGAGCAGGGCAGCATCAGAGGCAGGACGGGGCAGAGAAGGAGGCGGATTATTTTTCCTCAGCACCAGCAGTTACAGCACTGAGCAGGGCAGCATCAGAGGCGGGACGGGGCAGAGAAGGAGGAGGATTATTCTCCTCAGCACCAGCAGTTACAGCACTGAGCAGGGCAGCATCAGAGGTGGGACGGGGCAGAGAAGGAGGTGGATTATTCTCCTCAGCACCAGCATTTACAGCACTGAGCAGGGCAGCATCAGAGGCAGGACGGGGCAGAGAAGGAGGCGGATTATTCTCCTCAGCACCAGCATTTACAGCACTGAGCAGGGCAGCATCAGAGGCGGGATGGGGCAGAGAAGGAGGCAGATTATTCTCCACAGCACCAGCAGTTACAGCACTGAGCAGGGCAGCATCAGAGGAGGGACGGGGCAGAGAAGGAGGAGGATTATTCTCCTCAGCACCAGTAGTTACAGAACTGAGCAGGGCAGCATCAGAGGAGGGATGGGGCAAAGAAGGAGGAGGATTATTCTCAGCACCAGCAGTTACAGCACTGAGCAGGGCAACATCGGAGGCGGGATGGGGCAGAGAAGGAGGCGGATTATTCTCCTCAGCACCAGCAGTTACAGCACTGAGCAGGGCAGCATCAGAGGGACGGGGCAGAGAAGGAGGCGGATTATTCTCCTCAGCACCAGCATTTACAGCACTGAGCAGGGCAGCATCAGAGGCGGGATGGGGCAGAGAAGGAGGCAGATTATTCTCCACAGCACCAGCAGTTACAGCACTGAGCAGGGCAGCATCAGAGGAGGGATGGGGCAAAGAAGGAGGAGGATTATTCTCAGCACCAGCAGTTACAGCACTGAGCAGGGCAACATCGGAGGCGGGATGGGGCAGAGAAGGAGGCGGATTATTCTCCTCAGCACCAGCATGTACAGCACTGAGCAGGGCAGCATCAGAGGAGGGACGGGGCAGAGAAGGAGGAGGATTATTCTCCTCAGCACCAGCATTTACAGCACTGAGCAGGGCAGCATCAGAGGTGGGACGGGGCAGAGAAGGAGGCAGATTATTCTCCACAGCACCAGCATGTACAGCACTGAAAAAATATACAGACTGAGAATGCGCTCTTCAAATCCGATGTAGATTTTATTAATTTTCTATATATTATATATAAAAAAATTCATTTGCCTATCACAATTGTATATATTGCCAGCCGGCCACCTTTTTGTCGAATAAAAATTATATTTATGTATACTTAAAAATATATACAGTAAACAGATCTTATATGCTTGTATATATATATATTCTTGTACTGAAATCCACCACTAACAAATCCCACATATACTATATCTAATCATTTTTTACAGATTATATGTGATAAACGATCTGCTCAAGTCCATGTATTCATGAATCGATTTAGCAACTTATTGCACAAGATGTAATTAGTAGTGTGGCCGGAGAGGCCCCAGCCACGGTTAAAATGGCCGCGGCGGCACTGAAGGGGTTAACCCCTAGTGCCCGGCGCCATTATAAAGACAATGGGCGCTTGGCGCCAGGTTTAAAAAATGTTTTGGGCGCTAGGCGCCGTGTGATTTAAAAATGTATTTTTAAATGGGTGCCGTGGTCCCGGACCTCTCCGGAGACCACGGCAGTGAGGGCAGCCCCCGGCGCGCTGAGCAGAGTGTGCGCGCCGGGGGAGAAGGGGACTGCTGCAGCCGGGAGAGCAGCTCCCGCTGCAGCCATCGGGTGTGCGCCGCCAGAGTCCGGGAGCTCCGCTCCCGGCAGCGGTGAGCACAGCCCAGCGGTGCACTGAGCTGTGTGTGCGCCGGGGGGGGGGGAGAAGGGTGAGCCGCTGCGGCTGAGAGCTCGGCTCCCGCTGCAGCGCGCTCTGAGCTGGGGGACAGCCTGAGCTGGGGGACAGGAGCTCTGCTCCCGGCGCCTCAGCCCATCGGAGGTGGCCAGCCGCGGCAGCCGGGACGAAACAAGTGTCCCAGGCCGCTGGGCTTCGGATCAGGGGGGTGCGCCGCTACGTGCGGCGAGGCCACAAAGTGAGTGCCCCACTGGGGGGACAGGGAGCGCCAGCTCCCTGGACCCCAGAGGCAGGCAGGCAGGCTGGAGGATGGGGGAAGCCAGCCCCATACCTCCAGCACAGACAGAGTCCTAGCAGCCAGGCTGCAGGACTAGGGGACAGGATGTAAAAAGAAAAACAAAGACATTGTTTTAAATGTAATAACATGTACAGTGTGTTTTAAATGTGATGTATTTAAATGTAAAATGCACTTACTTGGTTGTGTGTCCCAGGAGGGGGGAATCCATGGCTGTGCAGGCTGATGGATTCTCCCAGACCTTTTCCCCAAAAACTGAATACTTTCCCATCCAGCCTCACACTTTAAAGGGGCATTGGGAGAGAGAGAAGAAGCTCAGCTGTGAAACAAGCTGAGTGGTTTTCTGGAGCTCCATGGAGATCACCCGTAGTGGCCCGGAAACCTGGGAGCCAGGCTGCCCAGCTCTGGAGCCCAAATCCAGGCTGCAGGCAGTGAGCTGGGTCCCGGGCAGGTTTCTGGAAGTCAGTTTTAGGAGGGAAAACTTCCCCCAGCCTAGACTGAACGGCACCGGGGCGTATCCTGATCCTCCAGGATGGGACAGTCAAAGGAGAACGACCACTCCCCACTGTCCATAGGGAACAATGTTAGCTGTGCATGTGACCAAGGCATGCACAGCTCATGGGTAAACATTGATTGGTTGTACACCACAGGGCGGGCTTACCCCCTGTGGTAATGTGTATTGGAGTGGGATAAAAGGAGGGCAGTTGCCCCATAGAGATTGTATTGTACCATCTTTATTCTGCTGAAACATCTGATTCTATGATGTTGCCCCTAGCAATAGGGAGGAGCCTTTTTAAAGGTTATTATCATTGAGCAAATAAACATCATTGCCTCAAGAAGACTGCTTCATCTTGTGACCTACAGGGTTAGGCCAAACCTAGCCCCGTCCTCCGGCTGTCCAGGCAAGCACCTAAACATCTCCAAGTTCCGCCTTCCGCCAGCTACCGGTAGAGGCCTAGCAAGTGGCTAGTGGGGATTCGTCAACACCACACAGGTGTGGTAAGGCAGTGCGTCGGCACATACAGAGCAGAATCGTGGTTCCAAACGCCACGGCCAGTTAGGAGTTTGGTGGTGGCAGCATAAACCCGCCCACAATGCAGTGGGAGGAGTCAGTAACAGGCGGTTACTGACGGTAAGCGGGAATCCCCTATGTGGTCAGGCCTCGTGTGACTTGACCTTCCATTCTGTGCGCAGCCAACAGGACGCGAAAGCGGTGAGTGCTTTCGTACGGGACCGTCCTGTCACAAGTAGCAATCTGTTTGAGCAAAGTCATGCATCCATAGTCAGGTTAGTAACTGTAGCAAGCATGTGGTTAGTAGCAATCTGTTAATCACAACTTTCTTCACAGCTGAGCAGTTCCGTTCAAACAATTCACAAAGTAAATTTGGTTACAATTGTAACTGATTGGAAATACTGTGTAGCAAGGTGAGATTTGTATACCGTACAGGACGCCTCTGTTATCCACGCTGCATGCAGTATCCCTCCTGGTTAGTGTTTCTCCCACCGTCCGTTTTCTCTGGAGGAGAACCCGTTTATGCTGAGTCTTCACCGCTCTTAACCTCCTGGCTCTTAGCCTCTCGGCTGGTATTTCTCTCGTCAGCCTAGTCAGGAGTTCGTGGGCTGCTGTCCGGCAAATAGCTGCACAATCTTCCCCTGGCCTCAGGGGTGTTGTAATCGCCGACCAGCTGATGTGATAGATGCTGCAGTCTGTTTGTAAGAGAACGTGACAGACGCGTTTCCCCGCCTACTCATAAGCATCGGCGGCTTCCTCAGTGTAGGAAGACGCATTTCCCCACCTACTCATAAGCATCGGCGGCTTCCTCAGTGTAGGGCAGCATCAGAGGCGGGACGGAGCAGAGAAGGAGGTGGATTATTCTCCTCAGCACCAGCAGTTACAGCACTGAGCAGCGCAGCAGCAGAGGCGGAACGGGGCAGAGAAGGAGGCGGATTATTCTCCTCAGCACCAGCAGTTATAGCACTGAGCAGGGCAGCATCAGAGGCGGGACGGGGCAGAGAAGGAGGCAGATTATTCTCCTCAGCACCAGCAGTTACAGCACTGGGCAGGGCAGCATCAGATACGGGATGGGATAGAGAAGGAGGCGGATTATTCTCCTCAGCACCAGCAGTTACAGCACTGAGCAGGGCAGCATCAGAGGTGGTACGGGGCAGAGAAGGAGGCGGAATATTACCCTCAGCACCAGCAGTTACAGCACCGAGCAGGGCAGCATCAGAGGCAGCACTGGGCAGAGAAGGAGGCGGATTATTCTCCTCAGCACCAGTATGTACATCACTGAGCAGGGCAGCATCAGAGGCGGGACGGGGCAGAGAAGGAGGCGGATTATTCTCCTCAGCACCAGCAGTTACAGCACTGAGCAGGGCAGCATCAGAGGCTGGACGGGGCAGAGAAGGAGGCAGATTATTCTCCTCAGCGCCAACCTATTATGCATTTCTTTAATGCATTTAAGAGTCAAAATTCAATGCTGCCACCTGATACTTATTCCAGTGTCATCTGCTGATGTAGCTATGTATATATACCCTGTACTTGTCCTATATTATCTTCAGCTGTAAGTCACTGTTTTCCTTACTTGTTTATGTACTCTGTAACTGGGTGCTGTGGTTCCCTTGTGGTGCCATATAAAGAATAATAATAATAATTCACTACATCTTTTAAATGTAAATTAGGTGCCAAAAATCAGCTCTGTGACGCTATTATGCAAAATACTTTACAATGACATAATGAACATGAAATAACAAAAAGTGTATCCAAACGTATACATTTCTTAACGGGTGTGGTATGCGTGACCGGCGGACAGGAGACTGCCGGTCAGCAAACCTTCAGCTGGAATTCCATCAGCGAAATTCCGTGGTGGGGGGGAGCGCAACAACCCCCTTGCAGGCTTTCTGTACTCGTCACGCTGCGGGCTCGGTGGTGACCAAGGGTTCTATTCCCACTCTATGGGTGTCGTGGAATAGTCCCTGTTGGTTGGCCGACCGTCGGGATTGTGAGGGTGTGGAATGTAGGGGGAGGTATTGTGACCGGTGGTCACATAACTTAATCCCGTATAAACATTAGGTACAAAATTGCAACACATTATATCAGTAAATGCACAAAGGAGAGATAAGAGGTGGTTGGTAGAAAGTGGGTGGCAGCATCAGAATCACACACGGTCCACCATCAGTCAGTAACAGTATACAATTGTAACCTATATAATCCCATAATGTAATTGAAATAACAGAGATGCTGATTGGTAACTTTCTACAACTTCTCCACTTTATCTCTCCCCAAGGCTTGATACATCTCTCTCTATAGTGAATGGACGCCAGATGTAGATCATTTCGCACATAGTGTATACATTGCAGTATAAGATGACTGTTACAATTATGTCGTACAAAGGGCCTAATTCTGAGTTGATCGCAGCAGCAATTTTGTTAGCAATTGGGCAAAACCATGGCCCTCATTCCGAGTTGTTCGCTCGTTCTTTTTCATCGCATCGCAGTGAAAATCCGCTTAGTACGCATGCGCAAAGTTCGCACTGCCACTGCGCCAAGTAACTTTACTATGAAGAAAGTATTTTTACTCACGGCTTTTTCTTCGCTCCGGCGATCGTAATGTGATTGACAGGAAATGGGTGTTACTGGGCGGAAACACGGCGTTTCAGGGGCGTGTGGCTGAAAACGCTACCGTTTCCGGAAAAAACGCAGGAGTGGCCGGAGAAACGGTGGGAGTGCCTGGGCGAACGCTGGGTGTGTTTGTGACGTCAACCAGGAACGACAAGCACTGAAATGATCGCACAGGCAGAGTAAGTCTGGAGCTACTCAGAAACTGCTAAGTAGTTAGTAATCGCAATATTGCGAATACATCGGTCGCAATTTTAAGAAGCTAAGATTCACTCCCAGTAGGCGGCGGCTTAGCGTGTGTAACTCTGCTAAATTCGCCTTGCGACCGATCAACTCGGAATGAGGGCCCATGTGCACTGCAGGGGAGGCATATATAACATGTGCAGAGAGAGTTAGATTTGGGTGGGATGTATTCAAACTGAAATCTAAATTGCAGTGTAAAAATAAAGCAGCCAGTATTTACCTTGCACAAATCTAACTCTCTCTGCAAATGTTATATCTGCCCCACCTGCAGTGCACATGGTTTTGCCCAATTGCTAACAAACTTGCTGCTGCGATTAACTCAGAATTACCCCCAAAGTACAGTAGGTGTTATACCCTGGGGGATATTGCATTGTAGCTGCTATCCAGAATCAAACCCCCAATTCAGCAGAAATTCAACAGGAATATCCAAGTGTAAAGTTGGCAACACATCTAAATATTATTATCTTGCCAGCAGCTATATATTGTGTTGCCAGCTATCTAGTTATGTGGCAAGCTATCTAGTTGTGTGGCCAGATATCTAGTTGTGTGGCCAGATATCTTGTTGTGTGGCCAGCTATAAAGATTTGTAGCCAGCTATCTAGTTGTGTGGCCAGATATCTTGTTGTGTGGTCAGATATCTAATTGTTTGGCCAGCTATCTAGTTTTTTGGCCAGATACTGTATCTAGTTCTGTGGCCAGATATCTGGTTGTGTCTCCAGCTAACTAGTTGTGTGGTCATCTATCTAGTTTTGTGGATAGAGATCTAGTTGTGTGGTCATCTATCTATTTTTGTGGGCAGATATCTAGTTGTGTGGTCATCCATCTAGTTTTGTGGCCAGATATCTTGTTATGTGGCCAGTTATCTAGTTGTGTGGACAGATATCTAGTTGTGTGGACAGATATCTAGTTGTGTGGACAGATATCTAGTTGTGTGGTCATCCATCTAGTTTTGTGGCCAGATATCTTGTTATGTGGCCAGATATCTTGTTATGTGGCCAGTTATCTAGTTGTGTGGACAGATATCTAGTTGTGTGGACAGATATCTAGTTTTGTGGCCAGTTATCTAATTGTGTAGCCAAATATCTAGTTGTGTGGCCAGCTATCTAGTTTTTTGGCCAGATATCTAGTTGTGCAGCCAGCTTTCTAGTTGTGTGGCCAAATATCTAGATGTTTGGCAAGCTATCTAATTGTATGGCCAAATATCTAGTTGTGTGGACAGCTGTCTAGTTTTTTGCCAGATATCTAGTTGTGTGGCATGCGATCTAGTTTTTTTGCCAGATATCTAGTTGTGTGTCCAGCTATCTAGTTGTTTGGCCTTCTATCTAGTTGTGTGGCCAGCCATCTATTTTTTTTTTTTGCCAGATACTGTATCTAGTTGCATGGCCAGATATCTGGTTATGTCTCCAGCTATCTAGTTGTGTGGTCATCTATCTAGTTTTGTGTCTAGATATGTAGTTTTGTAGCCAGATATCTAGTTGTGTGGCCAGCTATCTTGCTGTATGGCTAGCTATCTAGTTGTGAGGACATATAGCTAGTTGTGTGGCCAGCTATCTAGTTTTTTGGCCAGATAATGTATCTAGTTGCATGGCCAGATATCTGATTATGTCTCCAGCTATCTAGTTATGTGGTCATCTATCTAGTTTTGTGACCAGATATCTGGTTGTGTAGCCAGCTATCTAGTTGTGTAGCCAGATATCTAGTTGTGTGGTCATCTACCTAGTTTTGTGTCCAGATTTCTAGTTGTGTGTCCAGATATCTAGTTGTGTGGCCAGATATCTTGTTGTGTGGCTAGCTTTCTAGTTGTGTGGACATATATCTAGTTGTGTGGACATATATTTAGTTGTGTGTACAGATATCTATTTGTGTGACCAGCTATCTAGTTGTGTGGCCAGCTATCTAGATTTTTTAGCCAGATATCTAGTTGTGTAGCCAGATATCTAGTTGTGTGGCCAGATATCTAGTTGTGTGGTCATCTATCTAGTTTTGTGGTAAGCTATCTAGATGTGTGGACAGATATCTAGTTGTGTGGCCAGCTATCTAGATGTGTTGCCAGGTATCTAGTTGTGTGGTCATCTATCTAGTTTTGTGGCCTGCTATCTAGATGTGTGATCAGCTACCTAGTTGTGTTGCCAGCTATCTAGTTGTGTGGCCAGCTATTTAGTTGTGTGGATAGATATCTAGTTATGGGGTCAGCTCGTAGCTTTTCATCCATTTGCTCATTGTAAGAGCTTGTATTTTAAAGTGTTGCTTGGATTTGTAAGTGTATGTGAGTTGGAATCAGCAGAAGGAGCTGGAAGCCGAGTGAAAAGGAGGTGTAGTGAGCTGGAACAACTGCAACTGCTAAGTGGAGAAACGGTGCCGCAGGAGAGGTCCCACTGAGAGGGGGCACTGGAGTACTACGGCTGCATAAAAGCGAAGAACCAAGAACCGCACAAAGATAGATAAGTATAAGCCAGCTTAATTATTGTATAAGTGAGTGTTTGCCCAGATTGTTTGTCTTCTACTTTTTCTTTTTGCTTCTTTTTCTTTGAGAGTAACAGGGAGTTAGACCTTACAAACAATATGGGAGGGGCTGTGATTGTAAACCTCACTCAGTGCATGTCGTGCAAGATGTATGCACACCTGGAGCTACTGGCCCAGTGTGATTACATCTGTACGAGGTATGTGCGAACGGTTGCCCTGGAAGCCCAGGTAACTGATCTAGAGCAAACCGTTACGCAACTGAGGGAGATTCACAATCTCGAGCGAAGTTTAGACAGAACGGTGGAGGAGTTGCGGGAGGGGTCACTGGTAGAAGAGGATGATGACCAGGTAGCCAGCTGGGTCACAGTTTGAAGGAAGAAAAAGAGGGGGAGGCTCGACATCTCTGAACTATCAAACCCAAACAAATTTGCCCGACTGGAGGAATTGGAGGATGATAGTGAAGAAATGACAGTGCCGGAGGAGCAGTCCCTCTGGCGCAGTTGGAATAAAAGATAGTGAGGTACCTAGTCAGATGGTGGTGGTAGGGGATTCTATCAACAGGAAGGCAGATAGGGCAATCTGCTACCGGGACCGTGATCGCCGTATCGTCTGTTGTCTCCCGGGTGCTCAGGTACGGCACATCGCGGACCGGGTAGATAGATTGTTGGGAGAGGCTGGGAAAGACCCGGCGGTCTTGGTGCACGTTGGCACCAATGACAAAGTTAGCAGAAGGTGGGATCTAAGGTAATATTCTCCGAAATATTACCCGTGCCACGCGCTAGTCCAGGGAGGCAGAGGGAGATTAGGGAGGTAAATGTGTCTTAGGGATTGGTGCAGGAAAGAAGGGTTAGTGTTCCTGGAACACTGAGCGGACTTCTCAGTCAGGCGCCATCTCTTTTGTCGTGACGGATTGCACCTGACTGAGGAGGGGGCAGCGGTGCTGGGGGGAAGGATGGTTAGAAGGTTGGAGGAGATTTTAAACTAGGAGCCTGGGGGGAGGGTTTAGCTAGAAACTACGGGTCATGCAGTGAGAATAGTGGGGATGGCGGTAGTAAACGAAATGGGGGAGAAGTTGGGGGGAGGGTAAGAACAGGCAGTAAGGTCACTAACATGGGTACTAAAAGAGATTTTACCAAAGCACTAACCAATGACGATTACAGGTCATCGTTGCTACATAAGGTGAAAGATGTCCCTAATGCAAGGGAAAATACTTATCTTAGTTGTATATATGTAAACGCCAGAAGCATTACTGGTAAAAAGGGTGAACTAGAAATACTTGCAGCAAGCAAACAGTATGATATTATAGGCATTACTGAAACTTGGTGGGACGAATCTCATGATTGGACAGTCAAGCTTGAGGGCTATACACTGTTTAGGAGAGACAGACTAAATAAAAAGGGTGGAGGGTGTGTCTTTACGTAAAGCCGTTTTTAAAACCTGATATACGGGAAGATATTCAGGAGGGGACTGTAGACACTGTCGAGACATTATGGGTACAAATTGCATGCGGGGGAAAAAGGAATAAAAAAGTTAGTATTGGGTGTATGCTATAGGCCGCCTGGTATCAACGTATCTGATGAGGAATTGTTACTAAAGCAAATTGAAAGAGCAGCAGGAGTTGGAGACATAAGGTATATGCAATTGCCAGCGAATCGCGGCAATTTTTCGCCCGTTTTTTAATTCGACACAATTCGACCATCGAATTCCGGCAAGTGGATGCCGAAATTCAACATATTCAATTAAAAACGGATTCGACAGTCCCGCTGTCGAAAAAAACGGCTGATTTGACGGATTTTTAACCGATTTTAAAAAAACAGGAAAAAACCCGAAAAAAAATTGCGTGGGGTCCCCCCTCCAAAGCATAACCAGCCTCGGGCTCTTCGAGCCGGTCCTGGTTCTAAAAATCCGGGGGAAAAACTGACAGGGGATCCCCCGTATTTTTAAAACCAGCACCGGGCTCTGCGTCTGGTGCTGGTGCAAAAAATACGGGGGACAAAAAGCGTAGGGGTCCCCCGTATTTTTTACACCAGCATCGGGCTCCACTAGCTGGACAGATAATGCCACAGCCGGGGGTCACTTTTATACAGCGCCCTGCGGCCGTGGCATTAAATATCTAACTAGTCACCCCTGGCCGGGGTACCCTGGGGTACACTGTGGTAACAAGAACAAAAATAACACCTACCTACTAAATGGGGTAAAATTAGGTGATTCTGTACTGGAAAAGGACTTAGATGTCCTCATAGATAGCAAACTAAGCAGTAGTACCCAAAGTAGGACTGCAGCAAAGAAGGCTAGTAAGATATTAGCATGCATAAAACGGGGAATTGATGCTAGGGATGAGAGTATTATACTCCCGTTATATAAATCACTTGTGAGGCCACACCTTGAATACTGTGTACAATTCTGGGCACCTTACTACAAAAAGGATATCCTGGAGCTAGAAAAGGTTCAAAGGCGGGCGACCAAACTAATTAAGGGTATGGAGACTCTGGAATACGAGGAAAGGCTTGCAAGACTAGGCATGTTTACACTGGAAAAGAGAAGATTAAGAGGGGGCATGATCAACATTTACAAATATATAAGGGGACAATATACAGATCTTGCGCAGGACCTGTTTTTGGTTAGATCAACACAGAGAACTCGTGGACACTTGCTCAGGTTAGAGGAGAGGAGATTCCGCACAATGCGGCGTAAAGGCTTTTATACGTAAGGACGATACGTGTTTGGAATTCCGTGCCTGAGGGAGATGTAATGGCCGACTCAGTCAACACCTTTAAGAATGGGTTAGATAAATTCCTATTGGATAAGGATATCCAGAGTTACGGGGCGTAGTCACGCACTATGGTTATTATAAAAAAGAGGGGTAAAACGTAACGGCAGTCATCAACTTCAGTCAAAATTTTATACAAAATAATCCTTCATAGGAGACCACAAATAGGTTGAACTCGATGGACAATTGTCTTTTTTCAACCTTAGATACTATGTTACTATGTTACTATGTTAGGGATCTGCAATACACTGCATGTCCCCGTTAAAAGCAGAGGCTACCGGCCACACTCTATATAGCACCGGGTCACTTCCTTTGGATGAAGGGGTAATTAACAGGATTGTGGACAATTGTAGGGGCAAATTTGCCACCCTGGTTGTAACAGAATACTGGACAGTGCCGGGTAGTCTCAGCATTCCTTTGGATTGACTTTCTAGTGGTATTCATAGTGAGGGTGTGAGACCTTGTTTATGGGGAGTTGAGTATGTGTATGTATATATATATATATATATATATATATATATATATATACAGTATCTCCTATATATTAGCCTTGTGACTCTGTGCCTGCATTTCTAACGCTGGGCGGAGTCACAGTCACAGATCTGGGTGGCTGGATGCAGGCCAGGAACAGTCCCCTCCCTCGGTCCGCCCATCCCCGCCCAGTCCCCTCCCATCTCTGCCCTCTCCCCCCTCCCCGTACACTCCCTGCACCCTGGTGACACTGCAGCCGGTGACTGCTCACCTGCCGCACAGTCCGGAGGAGAATGCCGTGGACGACCTCTGACTGCCGCACCCGCCCCCCTCCCACCCGCGGCACCCACAGCCTTCACAACATCCGCCACCCACCCGCGGCACACGCCCCGCACCCTCCCACCCTCGGCACCCACACCTGCAGCATCCCCCGCCCCTCCCCCACCCGCGGCACCCACATCTGCAGCACCCACCGCCCCTCCCCTACTCGTGGCACTACTGCCCCCACCCATAGCAGCCACATCTGCAGCACCCCCCGCCCCTCCCCCACCTGTGGCACTCCCACCCTCCCCCACCCGTGGCACTCCCACCCCCTCCCCCACCCATAGCACCCACATCTGCAGCACCCCCCGCCCATCCCCCACCCGCGGCACTCCCAACCCTACCCCACCCATGGCAGCCACATCAGCAGCACCCCTCGCCCCTCCCCCACCCGCGCCACTACCGCCCCCTCCCCTTACCCATAGCAGCCACATCTGCAGCACATCTCACCCCTCCCCCACCCCCGCCACTCCCACTCCCTCCCCCACCCATAGCACCCACATCTGCAGCACCCCCCACCCGCGGCACTCCCGCCCCTCCCCCACCCATAGCAGCCACATCTGCAGCACCCTCCCGCCCCTCCCCCACCCGCGGCACTCCCACCCCCCACCCATAGCAGCCACATCTGCAGCACCCCCACCCGCGGCACTCCTGCCCCTCCCCCACCTGCGGCAGTCCCACCCCCTCCCCCACCCATAGCAGCCACATCTGCAGCACCCCCACCCCTCCCCAACCTGCGGCACTCCCGCCCCTCCCCCACCCGCGGCACTCCCACCCCCCACCCATAGCACCCACATCTGCAGCACCCCCCACTCCACCCCCACCCGCGGCACTCCCGCCCCTCCCCTACCCGCAGCACTCCCACCCCCACCCATAGCACCCACATCTGCAGCACCCCCCACCCCTCCCCAACCCGCAGCACTCCCGCCGCTCCCCCACCCGCGGCACTCCCACCCCCTCCCCCACCCATAGCACCCACATCTGCAGCACCCCCCACCCGCGGCACTCCCGCCCCTCCCCTACCCATAGCAGCCACATCTGCAGCACCCTCCCGCCCCTCCCCCACCCGCGGCACTCCAGCCCCTCCCCCACCCGTGGCACTCCCACCCCCCACCCATAGCAGCCACATCTGCAGCACCCCCCACCCGCGGCACTCCTGCCCCTCCCCCACCCGCGGCAGTCCCACCCCCTCCCCCACCCATAGCACCCACATCTGCAGCACCCCCCACCCGCGGCACTCCCGCCCCTCCCCCACCCATAGCAGCCACATCTGCAGCACCCTCCCGCCCCTCCCCCACCCGCGGCACTCCAGCCCCTCCCCCACCCGTGGCACTCCCACCCCCCACCCATAGCACCCACATCTGCAGCACCCCCCACCCGCGGCACTCCCGCCCCTCCCCCACCCATAGCACCCACATCTGCAGCACCCCCCACTCCACCCCCACCCGCGGCACTCCCGCCCCTCCCCCACCCGCAGCACTCCTACCCCCACCCATAGCACCCACATCTGCAGCACCCCCCACCCCTCCCCAACCCGCAGCACTCCCGCCGCTCCCCCACCCGCGGCACTCCCACCCCCTCCCCCACCCATAGCACCCACATCTGCAGCACCCCCCACCGCTCCCCCACCCGTAGCACTCCCGCCCCTCCCCCACCAGCAGCAGATGCCCCTACCCCACCCGCGGCATTCCCGCCCCTCCCCCACCCGCCGCACCCTACCCCACCCGCGGCATTCCCGCCCCTCCCCCACCCGCCACACCTGCAGCACCACCCGCCGCACTCCCGCACCCTCCCCCATCCGCAGCACCCCCTGCCCCTCCCCAACCTTCGGCACCCACAGCACTGTCAAAGTCAGAAAAATATCTCTACACACACTGCCATATTTGCACCTCATACTGGTCCGCACTGCGCATGCGTATGCTCTCCCGTACGTGCACATACTCACAGTCGCGGGCACCCGCAGGCGCACGGTATGCGTATTTACGGTAGAGTTTATGTAATCGTAGCGTGCGACTCATTCGTTACATATTTTCACTAATAATGTATTTTGTAGATCATGGTCCCTTTGATAGATTCTGAAAGTTTAGTTAACATAGCATGTTCCTGAACAGAGAGATCCCTCTTTGTATTGTACGAAGGGTCTAACAGGGGTCATACAGTAGTGTTTGGTACCCATCGGAAGAGTATTTAAATAGCAATATTCCGGTGTTGGTTTGGAGCGGATTAGTCGCTCGTGCGAATAGTTATGGACATAAGAAGTTTATGTCCATTTACTATTATTTGTTCTTACTTAGTCATGCGGCGGGAAACCCAGTATCCCACCCACCTGAACAGTTGGAAACAGTCACAGCCCACCTGTATGAATCAACCTATGACCTTTTGTTATAATGCGAAGCCGAATTCCTGTGTCCAATGAACAATGAGATTGTAGGGACCATTGAATTGTATTGTGTGTGGGGCATAAATAGGCAGGCCGACCGTATCCAGGTCACTCTCTTCAACGGTTCTCATTGCTGATAATCGGGAGCTGGATATCGAGGCGCATGCGATCGTTTCCCCTTGTGCGTAAGTTTTCTCCGCAGTCATATTGTCTTGATGTTATTATGAGCCATCTCTCTCTCTCCTCTCTTTTTCCCTTATTTTCCCTTGATTGTATTGTATTGTATTGTATGGTATTTCCTGTGTAATTATCTGGTTAGTTAGTCTATGTTATATTGTAGTGTATGCTTTGTACTGTGATTCTTTTGCAAGTATAATAGTCATAATACATATAATAGGTTTTGGACCCTAAGCCCAGGTATCTGTGTATTTCTTATAGTGTTAAGTATTCCCTGAGCGTCGGTGACGCCCAAGCAGCTTTGTAGTTAATCAGGTTACACCAGGTTGCATTTACACTCTATCACCACACTAAGGTTTACTGTATATTTCGTTGTTAATGGTATAGATATAAAGGTTTAACGTCGTAAGCGTCTGCACCGCTGGAGATCTCCTCGTGGTCCCAAGCGTCCGCTACGCTATAGCGAATCATTACGTTAGTCGGCAGCCAATAGCGTGCCTGCCTGTGATCTCTGGGCCGTAAGCGAATGTGACGCTTGAGCGTCTCGACTACGGTTGAGCGATCGTTACGCAACTGGCGTACCCTTACGGTATTTCTTACGTAGATAGCGTACAGTGTTCTTAGACCTCTTAAAGTGTTTTATATACGATAAATATTTAGCTTTATCAATTGGGGGCCGTCCAGTCCTTCACATATCTGCACTAGGTAATATCAGCAGACATTATCCATCAGCAAAGGGCGGGAGGTTGTATCCCTCGTAGTGCTGACGGGATAAGCGTCTGCTTCGCTTAGGTAAAGGGTGCTGAAGGAATCCGGGAACCGGAGGTAAGAGCAAAACGCTAGTGTCTTTTAAAACTGTTTATTTTTCTGTCTTGCACGCACACATATATATCTGCATTTCCTTTTCATTTGTGTATTTTCGTATGTCACTCTCCTGTTTGCCAGTTTATAGTTGATAAACGTGCTGAGAGAGATTTGCCGCTATTTCAATAGTTTGAGTAAAGGTAATATAGTTAAAGTGTAGACAAACACACAGTTTTTGCCTGGGAGATAAGGCGAAGTCAGTGTGGTGTGTGGTAGATGATCAAGGATCATCTACATTGATAAAAGTATAAATTGTGTTACGGTGGATCTTTGCTTTGCGTACACGTGTCTCTAACAAAGACTTGCGTACGCAATCCAAAGGCCGACGCACGCAGCGTATATTACGCAACGGAGCGTCTGGGAACGCCCACGTAACTCAAACAACAGGCGATAAGTAGCGCAACGCGGTATATAACGCAAAGCGATAAATAGCACAAATTGATTTCAGCTTTCCAAAACTTAGTTTAAATACCTTACTTTACTGCAACACCTCTGGGGAGAGCTATCAGACTACGGGAAATGATTTTTTTCTGATCAGAAAACTATAAGAATGATAGTGGGTTGAAAACGGTATGAGTGTATTGAATCCCGCTTTGTGGACTTTGTGATCTATGTGATAAAACGGTATTGAATCCCGCTTTGTGGACTTTGTGATCTGTGTGATCTATGAGCACGGCCTGAAGTGAAAACGTGCAACAGAGTGTGATAAAGTTTTCGTTGTATTACGCTCTGGCCAATGATCCTACCATTTATGGGCAACAAGTGTCTATAAGTGGTACGATTGGACCGCACGGTTGTATGTGTGACCAATAACGCAACGTGATATGAGGTCGTATATCCATGCGTAAATCTTGCCCTCATACGTGTTGTAGGGAGCACATGCAAGCGTGATTTGTGTAAAGAAAAAGGAAGGGAATTTTCTCAGGAAAATCTCTAAAGATAGGGCCTGCAACGGCTACACGTGTCTGCTAGAAGGCGGACCGGAGATACCCGGAGCAGAAGAAGTTCAGTGGAAGAGCTTTAAGGATTTCCAACGAAGTTCTGTGTTTGGTGCATTTTAGGAAGTTTTTCTGTGTTAGACAGGTCCTCAATGGCAGCCAAGTGCACAATACAGAGACGGTCGGAGGTCAGGATTCAGACTCCAGAGGCTTGCAGACCCCGAGGGTCTGCTCGGTTAGTAATGTGGAGGAGGTATGGTCCCCACACTGAGACCTTTTGTGATGAATGGACACGAATGACTGCGGGGGGATAAGGCACCATTTCCCGGGATAGGTAGTTTTGACTTAGAAGTGTTGCATAATTTAAGGCGGAGGATCTGTCTCATAAAATCCTGGAAACAACGAGTTAAAAATGATGATTGTTTGCAGATATGGCTACAGGAAAGTGACATGCAGAGAAATGTAACTTACATACCTAACTTTCATCTTGAGAGGAGAGACATGGCAATGGAGGGGATTATGGTTGCGGAGAAAAGCACAAGGGTGAACAATAAAAACGCTCTTAGCAACTGTAGTATAGATGATAAGAATAAGTGTAATAAATGTAACAAAGATAATTGTAATACTGTTGAATGTACAACTATTAACCCATGCAAGTCGCACCCCATGTTAAACTTTCCTCAGGAACACCAACAAGAAAGTGAGCCCAGAACGATGTCGGCACCTCTTCCAGAAGCCATCACACAAGACATCCAGGTGGACGCGACCCAATCGGTAAAGACTGTAATCAAACCCCCTAATGGAGGGTCAGGTGAGGTCGTGTCCACAGGTACGTATGGTATTATACATTACGCACAAACAAATGTACCTCATATTGTAGAATCAATTCAGAATAACGTTACTGGACTTAATCCTGTCAGGGTAATTGCAGTACCAAATGGGAAAACTGACTCTTCAGGAGTCACCCCCGTCAGGAACATCGCCATGTACTGCCCCTTTTCCCGAACAGAATTAAGAACAATTCTGTCTGAATTTCCTGATCCCAGGAAAGACTTAGTTGCTTGTCAAAGATACATTAGAGTGCTAGGACATACTGCAGAGCCAAATAACAAAGATTGGAGGACAGTTTTGAGGGCATGTTTACCCCCCGATGTTGATTCATTGAAATTTATCGCTGATTGTAAGCTAGATGAGGAAGTGCCACTAACAAACGAGTATAACCAAGATAATGTAAAAAGAATCAATCTACAGTTGAAAGAATATTTTCCCACAGTAGTAAAATGGAATAAAATCTTTACAATAAAACAAAAAGAAGGTGAATCCGCATCAGAGTATTTTCACCGGGCTCTGCAGGATATGGCTAGGTACACGGGTATAGATGACATTGACACTAACGTACACCACAGAGAGGTAGCTGTGTCTGTATTAATGGACAGCTTAAAAGCCACACTAAAAATCAGGGTACAAACCTCCATACCTCACTGGAGAGGCATCTCGGTGGCTGCATTAAGAGAGTCCGCTATCGAGCATGACCGCAATATCCAAAGAACCAGGGAAGCGCAGGGAGAACGGTTGATGGCGATGAACATCCGAGCGTTTGAGGAGGCATCAAATCAACCAAGACCTCAGGTCATTGACACTTGGAGGAAACCAAGGATTTGTTATAATTGTAGAAGAGAAGGGCATTATGCCAGCAACTGTAATAACCCACATAAAGTCAGACCCCCTAGACCAAGAAATGAGCAAAGTTATAACACACAAAATTATAATCAGGGATCATATAGGAAAAATTTTGGCCCACACCCATAATGTGCAGTCAGGAAAGGTGATCATTAGGACTGATGGTAAGCCTGAGGTTATAGTTAATAAATTGGGAGGTCATTCCCTGAAAACACAGGAATGACCGGGTGAAACGTTGTAAATGTATCTGTGAAATGTTTCGTTTTCTCTCTCCCCATCTCTGACGATTATTGGTAGGATTCAAACATTGCATACATACTTGGTCTTTGCAGAAGTCTACCAAACCCCAGCATGACCTATCCGCACCAATGTATTCTGGCCAGATACAGACAATGGAATATGGAAGTGCTGGGGGGAGGGACTGCGCAAGGAAACCATTGGACATGTAGATATGACAGCCTGATGATCTGACAGTGTTTTGAAATGTTTGAAAAATGTTTTTTTTTTTTCTCTTTTCCTATTGATGGCTATTGTTGATTTAAGTAATATACACATGCACATAAATTGTTCTCTCTCTTTGTTTTTTTTGCTGTTGTTGTTTTCTCTCTCTTCTCACTCATGCTTTCACGTTTTAAAGATGGTATGTCACCCATCAGTTAGACAAATGGTAATGCAAGATTTTTGCTCCTTACAGAAAGATCGCTGGTTTGGAGGGAATATTGCATCACCAGAATGTTCGTTTGGAAGACTGAGAGACAGCACCTTTGAGAAGACAGCAGAACAAGAAGAACAACAAGACGAGAGAACTAATTATCGTAACAAGTTTCTCTCCCCCTCAAACTGATTTTCTGTACCCCCATTACAAATTTCTTCTTTTCTCCTCCTGTAAGATGGACTTGCCCCAAGAGACTGTGATCTGGATTTTCCTGTTGACCATGATGTTGACCAGAGCAGTCTGTTCCGGTGAGAGTATCAGTGAGGTCGTGAAAGGATCCAGAAAGGTCCTGATGATAAAGATGGAGGTGTAAATTTCCAATAGCAACCCAATCACCAAGCAAAGGCGAGTACCGGAAACGATCTAGCAGCCATGTTATTTGTAAACATTTTTCTTTTAAGGATTATTAGCTGAAGAAAACTGTATCTGTAGGCTCTGTGATAATGTCATTGAGGATGGGTGTATTAAGAAATGCCAATCCAGTTTTAATACCCATATGGACCGGCATCCCTTGAGTGACTATCACTCTTTAGTGGGTAGTGTGCTTAATAAAACAGATTGTTGGGTATGCTCTCAAGTACCTCAAGGTCACAGAAAATCAGGGCTAGTACCATTTCCTTGAACGTTAGGGGAGGTACTTGAGTTAAATGGTGGGAGACCGGTGGACCGGAGGTTTAATATCTCCAGCCCTCCTAGTTTGAAGCTCCACCAATACCATGTGGATAGGTCCCTATTATGTTTCAACATCTCCAATCCCCGAAAGCCGGGAAATTGGGAAGTGTCATGGAGTAACCAAACCATGACCTTTTCGCATAGAGCAGATAGAATGCCTACAGATACAGAGCTTGTACGCCACAGATAATATCACTGAAATGTATGATGACACGTTTAGATATACTGGAAGGGAACTTCAAGCTTATAAAACAGAACTGGTGCAGCATAGAATGGTTCTTAATTACCTCACAGCAGTGACAGGTGGATATTGTGTTACATTGGCAACACAGTACGGCGTGAAGTGTTGCACGTATATCACGAATAACACCGAGGATCCGGTCGAGGTCATAGACCAGAAGATGGACGATATTCTCCAATTGAAGTGGGAATTTCGCAGGAGACACAATCTCACTCTTGCTGCTGTAGGTAATGAGCTGACTGGTTGGGTGTCATGGTTGAACCCGCGAAATTGGTTTTCTGGTTTAGGAGAATGGGCTCAAGGAGTCATAATGGATGTTGGGAAGTTTCTCCTATGTATCTTAGGTGTTGTCATATCGATTGGATTGATATTTAGATGCGGTCAGGCTTTAATGAAGTGCAAACATCGTACAAGGGTAATGAGTTTAAGGAGTGAGGAAACTGTAATTAACCTGGACTTGATTTATGACCCAAATGTAGAAACAATGATGTGATGAAAATGCGATTTCTACGGTCCGTTTCTTTCACCTGTTTTTCCGTTTTCTCCAAGGTAACAAGACCCACTTGGACGAGGAATTTGATGAGCCGATATACAGACAACAGAGGGATTAAAGAAGAAGTTTGACAACCTGATACACAGATTTTTGATGAACTATGCCATGGATCCCCAGTTTCCCTAGAAATTTTAAAATTACGCTAGCCCAACACTTTTGTAAATCTATGGACATTGACAGCTTTGCTCGCACCTTATGGGCAAAAGCACAAAGAAGACTGCATTCAACAGACACCAAACAAGACCTCAATCGACGAATGTACATTTACCTGACATAGAATACCACCCCATTTACCGTAATTATGTCTTTTCTTCATTTCTACAACCCTCAGGTAATGACACACCTAGTCGATAGGGAATACAGGCACAGATATCAGCAATCACATATCTCCCCCATTCATGTATCATCAACTAAAATGTGCTCCCCCATTTTGTTACAACCAAAGCCAAAAAGAGCTCGGTAAAGTTTGACAGCCCATCCACAGACCCGTACCGCGGGATAAGAAGGAATTCAAATGTATACTTCGCAATACCTCGAAGCTTGATTTAAAACACGTACGGCACGATGATACATGACCCCCAAGCACGGATTCATACACACATGCTTCTGCTATCTCACTAGGTCATACCCTCTTCACACCTTCTCCTGTCTCCTCCTTTACCCAACCATGTAAATGTATTAACCCCTAACATATATTTTTCTCTTTTTGAAATGTTTTCAGGAAGTGGCAGTTATTGTTGACTGCCAAAGGGTGGACTGTCAAAGTCAGAAAAATATCTCTACACACACTGCCATATTTGCACCTCATACTGGTCCGCACTGCGCATGCGTACGCTCTCCCGTACGTGCACATACTCACAGTCGCGGGCACCCGCAGGCGCACGGTATGCGTATTTACGGTAGAGTTTATGTAATCGTAGCGTGCGACTCATTCGTTACATATTTTCACTAATAATGTATTTTGTAGATCATGGTCCCTTTGATAGATTCTGAAAGTTTAGTTAACATAGCATGTTCCTGAACAGAGAGATCCCTCTTTGTATTGTACGAAGGGTTTAACAGGGGTCATACAGTAGTGTTTGGTACCCATCGGAAGAGTATTTAAATAGCAATATTCCGGTGTTGGTTTGGAGCGGATTAGTCGCTCGTGCGAATAGTTATGGACATAAGAAGTTTATGTCCATTTACTATTATTTGTTCTTACTTAGTCATGCGGCGGGAAACCCAGTATCCCACCCACCTGAACAGTTGGAAACAGTCACAGCCCACCTGTATGAATCAACCTATGACCTTTTGTTATAATGCGAAGCCGAATTCCTGTGTCCAATGAACAATGAGATTGTAGGGACCATTGAATTATATTGTGTGTGGGGCATAAATAGGCAGGCCGACCGTATCCAGGTCACTCTCTTCAACGGTTCTCATTGCTGATAATCGGGAGCTGGATATCGAGGCGCATGCGATCGTTTCCCCTTGTGCGTAAGTTTTCTCCGCAGTCATATTGTCTTGATGTTATTATGAGCCATCTCTCTCTCTCCTCTCTTTTTCCCTTATTTTCCCTTGATTGTATTGTATTGTATTGTATGGTATTTCCTGTGTAATTATCTGGTTAGTTAGTCTATGTTATATTGTAGTGTATGCTTTGTACTGTGATTCTTTTGCAAGTATAATAGTCATAATACATATAATAGGTTTTGGACCCTAAGCCCAGGTATCTGTGTATTTCTTATAGTGTTAAGTATTCCCTGAGCGTCGGTGACGCCCAAGCAGCTTTGTAGTTAATCAGGTTACACCAGGTTGCATTTACACTCTATCACCACACTAAGGTTTACTGTATATTTCGTTGTTAATGGTATAGATATAAAGGTTTAACGTCGTAAGCGTCTGCACCGCTGGAGATCTCCTCGTGGTCCCAAGCGTCCGCTACGCTATAGCGAATCATTACGTTAGTCGGCAGCCAATAGCGTGCCTGCCTGTGATCTCTGGGCCGTAAGCGAACGTGACGCTTGAGCGTCTCGACTACGGTTGAGCGATCGTTACGCAACTGGCGTACCCTTACGGTATTTCTTACGTAGATAGCGTACAGTGTTCTTAGACCTCTTAAAGTGTTTTATATACGATAAATATTTAGCTTTATCAGCACCCACCAAATCTGTCCCCCACTCACAGTACACGCCCCACCCACACCACTCCCACTCTGTCCCCCACCCGTAGCACCCCCCAAACCGCTCCACCCCCCTCCTCTCCCACCCTTGGCACCCCCGCCCCTCTTCCACGCCCGTACCCACCTCTCCCCCCCTACACCCCCGCACCCCTGCACCTACCCCACCCCACCCCCGTACCCACCTCTCCCCTCCCCCCGCACCTTCCCCACCCGCGGCACCCACAGCATCCACCACATCTGCCCTACACTTGCAGCACACGCCCATCCCCCGCCCGCTGCACCACCCCTCCCCCACCCACGGCACGCCCGCACCCCCATACCCACCTCTCCCCCCCGCTACACCCCCGCATCCTCCACTCCACCCGCCGCACCAACAGCATCCACCACAGCTGCCCCCCAACCGCTGCACATGCCCCCCCTCCCACCCACAGCATCCACCACATCCCCCTCCCACCCGCGGCACTCCCGCTTCCTCCACCACCCGTAGCACCCACACCCGCAGCACCCCCGCCCCCTCCCCTGCCCACAGCGCATCCGGACCCCCACCACACCCCTGCAGCCGCCACTCCCCCAACCACAGCACCTCCGGCCCCCTCCACCACCCACATCATCTATAGACACCTTCCCCCATTCGTGGACCTACCACACCTCCCCCACCAGCAGCACATCTGGACCACCTCCCACAGCACCTCCGGACCCCATCCACGGCTCCCCTGCGGCCACCCCTCCACTTGCAGCACTTCTAGAACCGTTACCTCTCACCCAACCTCACCCCCCCTGCAACCCCACCTCCCCAAACACCCCCCACTACATCGCCCCTCCCCCATGCACACCACCTCCAGACCCCTCCTTCATCCACAGCCCCCCGCACCCACCCCTCCCCCACCAACAGCATCTACACTCCCCTTCCGCACCCGCACCTCCCCCACCCGCAGCACCTCTACACCCCCTCCCCCATCCGCGCCCCCTCCACACCTACCCCTCCCCCACCCACAGCATCTCTGCACCCTTTCCGCCATCCATTCCACTGCACCCACCCCTCCACCACCCACAACACCTCTGGACCCCCTCCCGCACCCACTCCTCCACCACACGTAGCACCTCGGACACCATCCGCAGCCACTACAAGTGATTCCCTGAATCGGGGTGATCAGCGGCATGGATAGGCACCTCCACCTCACTGAACTCACCCTCTTTCCAAACCCCCCCCCCACACACACTGAACTTCTGTGAGTATAGTTGCTACCAATGGACATTGGATCAATAAAAAAAAAGTAATACTGTGGCCATTATGTGTCTAAGAGACACTGCTACCTGTGGCCATTGTGTATAAGTGGCACAGCTCCCTGTGGCCACTGTGTGTATACGCGACTCTGGTACCAGTGGCCATTGTGTGTATAAGTGACACTGCTACCTGTGGCCATTGTGTGTATAAGTGGTGCTGCTACCTGTGGCCATTGTGTGTATAAGTGGTGCTGCTACCTGTGGCCATTGTGTGTATAAGTGGTGCTGCTACCTGTGGCCATTGTGTGTATAAGTGGTGCTGCTACCTGTGGCCATTGTGTGTATAAGTGGTGCTGCTACCTGTGGCCATTGTGTGTATAAGTGACACTGCTACCAGTGGCCATTGTGTGTATAAGCGGTGCTGCTAAAAGTGGCCATTGTGTGTATAAGCGGCTCAGCTACCTGTGGCCACTGTGTGTATAAGTGCCTCTGTTACCTATGGGAATTGTGTGTAGAAGTGGCACTGCTACCGGGGACCATTGTGTGTATAAGCAACACTGCTACCTGTGGTCATTGTGTGTATAAACTGCTTTGCTACCTGTGGGCACGTTGTGTATCAACGTCTCTGCTACCTGTGGGCACTGTGTGTACTAACATCTCTGCTACCTGGGGGCACTGTGTGTATCAACGTTTCTGCTACCTGTGGGCACTGTGTGTATCAGTGGCTCTGCTACCTGTGGGCAATGTGTGTTTAAGCGGCTCTGCTACCTGTGCCCGCTGTGTGTATAAGCTGCTCTGCTATCTATGGGTATTGTGTGTATAAGCTGCCCTGCTACCTCTGGCCACTGTGTGGATACATGGCTCTGATACCTGTGGCCACTGTGTGTATAAGCTGCGCTGCTACCTGTGGGCACTGTGTGTATAAGCGGCTCTGCTACCTGTGGGTATTGTGTGTATAAGCGGCTCTGCAACCTGTGGGTATTGTGTGTATAAGCTGCCCTGCTACCTCTGGCCACTGTGTGGACACTTGGCTCCGTTACCTGTTGCCATTGTGTGTATAAGCAGCTCAGCTACCTGTGTCCATTGTGTGTATATGCAGCTCTCATACCTGTGGCCACTGTGTGTATAAGCTGCGCTGCTACCTGTGTCCATTGTGTGTATATGCGGTTCTGATACCTGTGACTACTGTGTGTATAAGCTGCGCTGCATACACTAGCAGTATATACTACACTATGTTATTCATTGTGCCCTGCGGACACTCTTTACACCCTCACAAAGGGCTACGCCCCCTTGACAATCGCACGCCCTTCCCCCTTGCAATATTTACCCACTAGCATAAACTTTTTTGAAGGTAATACTCCATATAATAACAATTATAGCACAGCTGAAGCACGTGCAGGGGTTAACGGGTCGTAGCCTCTTGCAACGGTATTTTCTGTCTAACACCTTCCCTCTCTTTATCCTCTCCCTACCACCCTGACTCTCCCTATCCTTTACCGATCGCACCGCGTTTCTGTACATTCCCTTTCTCCCCCTCCCCCTACGCCTCTCTATCTTTTCTCAACCGGACACCATTTCTGTATACCCTCTATACTGCCCTGCGTTTCTGATTCTGTTACCTACCGGCCTGCGTATGTCCAAAGGTGTGCAGGGGTTAACGGGGCGTAGCCCCTAACGATGGTGTAAAGAGCGCCCGTAGGGCGCGATGAATCACCTAGTATACATATATACACACACACACACACACACACAGATATATAATTTTTATTTTATTTTTTTATTTGGACTAGAGTAGATAAGGGAATTAGTGAAAGGCATGAAAATTGAGCCGCAACCCTATTGGAGGAGCTGCAGTCGGCAGCTTCACAGTGAAAAGGCTGCGGCGGCTGCTACCCCATGTCTGCGGCTCAGGGTGGAAATATCTCAGAGAAAGCAGAAACACAGAGGGGACTATTTACTAAGCCTTTGATGGGGATAAAGCAAACAGAGAAAAAGTACCAGCCAATCAGCTCCTAACTGTCATGTTACAGGTACAGTCTGTGTTTGAAAAATGACAGCTAGGAGCTGATTGGCTGGTACTTTATATCCGTCCACTTTATCTATCTCCAAGGCTTAGTAAATAGACCCCTAAGTGGCTGATGCAGAGTATAATGTGCGCCCATTTGCGGAGCGTAAGTTTGCACTGCGAGTGTGGGCAGATAAAGTACAGGTGATGCAGAGTCATGCGCATTAGGTTATATATATACTTCCAGCAGAAGAGACGGAACTGGGATTTCAGTGACTGGACATGTAACATCAGCAAAGTACAATGAGGGTGTGTTCATGCAAATGAGGGCTAAGACCAGACCTGGATATAAGTGGAGATCTGTTTGGGGGGGTCATATTTTGCACCATGTATATGGCAGGTGCATCACTGATGATAGTGACTAGTAATAGGCCGAGAGCACCTGCAGATGACATCGCACATCCAGATGAGTCCAACGCTGCGTGCTTCAGCAATTTACTTCCCACTCTGCATCACGCCTGAATCTACCAATATACTGTGTGACTTTATCAGTGTCTTAGGGGCCAATAAGCCTTTGTGTCACCCGATGCTGAGTCTGCCGCACGTGGCACTGCCTGGTAATGCCCCACATGCAATCCCAATGCCCAACATTTCCTGCTAAATGGTCTGAGTGACGTCTTTGCCAGGTCTTCCATGCAGGGAATAGGCGCCGGCTTTCAATGATAACTGAAAGAGAGAATAAAGAGATTGTGAGGAACATTACATTTGCATCATTGTCGTTACATAGTACATTCCTATCTATATTGCTGCAATACAAGTTATACCCCTTTCACACCGCCAAAGCCGGGACGCACCTGGGACCTTGTACACGGGTCCAACATGGTGCATCCCGGCTTTGGCCCCTTTCAGGCTGCATGGCTACTCCTGGCCTATTATCGGGTCAGCTGCATCAGCGGTCACGTGACCTAGGCTGCCGCTTGAAGATGAGATCTCCAAGCGCCGGCTTTCCCATAGTGTGAACGGGTACCGGGTCGCATCGATCCAGCTTACCCGATTACACTAGACAGCAACCCTGGTTGTTTCCCCTGGCTCCTTTCACACTGCAAAAAATCCCGGGTTGCTGCGTATTCACGTACAATAACCGGGTTATTTTTGGCAGTGTGAAAGGAGTATTATTCTTATAGAAACATGTAATTAAAGGGGGAGGGGGGGGGGGGAGAGACACAAAATGTAGCTGCCAATACATTAACAGTAAGAGGATCTTTCATAAATTTGGAGATAACCTGCAGCTAATTCGGACTGGGAAAATTTTTTATGTCTTTCTCCAAATTGTTTCAGTCTGGAAAAATGAATGTTAAGGACACAGAGGAGCTAATGGGGGGAGTTTATATATAAGGTTATTTATATAGCGCACACATATTTTGCAGCGCTGTGCAGAGAATATTTAGTCAGATCAGTCCCAGCCACAGTGGAGCTTACACTCTATATTCCCTGGTAAAGAGGAGACAGCGCTCTCTTGGCCGGGGCACCCAACTGACCGATTCATTACATTTTATGTTTATTAGTATGTAATAAAAGTGATGGCATTAAAAATGACTGTAGTCTTACATATGACAGACAAACAAATGACAGTAATACACACCTAGGGGGGTATCCAATTATCTGCAATAGTGCCGCTATCACCCCAATTTGATTAGGTCCCGTGAAAAACACCCATTTCTCTAACATCCTAGAGGATGCTGGGGACTCCGTAAGAACCATGGGGTATAGACGGGCTCCGCAGGAGATAGGGCACCTAAAAGAACTTTGACTATGGATGTGCACTGGCTCCTCCCTCTATGCCCCTCCTCCAGACCTCAGTTAGATTCTGTGCCCAGAGGAGAAAGGGTACAAAGCAGTGAGCTCTCAAGAGTTTGCTGTTTTAAAGAATTTTGTTAGGTTTTTTATTTTCAGGGAGTCCTGTTGGCAACAGGCTCCCTGCATCGTGGGACTGAGGAGAGAGAAGCAGAGCTGGCTTGTCAAGTTGGGCTCTGTTTCTAAGGCTACTGGACACCATTAGCTCCAGAGGGAGTCGGAACACAGGTCTCACCTGGGGTTCGTCCCGGAGCCGCGCCGCCGTCCTCCTCACAGATGCCGAAGATAGAAGCCGGGTGAGTATTGAGGAAAAGACTTCAGGCGGGAGAAGACATCAGATCTTCACGAGGTAAGCGCGCAGCGGTAAGCTGCGCGCCATTGCTCCCAGTCACACACACACAAGAGGCACTGTAGGGTGCAGGGCGCAGGGGGGGGGGGGGCGCCCTGGGCAGCAATAAACCTCAATTTGGGCATAAATATGTTGGATTAGGCTGTGGGACAGTAAATCCACGGACCCCCGCCATTTTCTTACAATATCATGAGGGGACCGAAGCCCGCCGTCGGGTGGGCGGGGCTTGATCCTCGGCACTAACCAGCGCCATTTTCTCCACAGAGGCTGCATGAGAAAACGCTGGCTCCCTGTTCTCTCCCCTGCTGAGCCTCACAGGCTGGAAAAAAGAGGAGGGGGGCACATTGGCGACGCAGTGAGTGGAGATTAACATTATAAATATATAAAAGCGCTATCTGGTCATATATTCCAGTGTTTGGGCGCTGGGTGTGTGCTGGCATACTCTTTCTCTGTCTCCCCTAAGGGCCTGGTTGGGGTTTTGTCCCCTTATAGGTAACCCCCTGTGTGTGTGAGGTGTCGGTAAGTGTGTGTCGACATGTCTGAAGCGGAAGGCTTCTCCAAGGAGGAGGTGGAGCAAATGAGTGGTGTGTCCCCGTCGCTGGTGCCGACTCAGGATTGGATGAGCATGTGGCATAGGTTAAATGCAAGTACAATCTTTACATGAAAGGCTTGATAAGGCTGAATTAAGGGGAACATCAGGGGGTCAATCCTCGGATTGGACCGATTCACAGGGCCCGTCGGGGTCTCAAAAACGTCCCTTAACACAAGACACTACTACCGACACGGACTCTGATTCCAGTGTCGACTATGACGAAGTAAAATTGCACCCTAGGGTGACTAAAACCATTCAGTGTATGATTGTGGCTATTAGGGATGTCTTGCATATTGAGGATGAACCCTCGGTCCCCGACACAAGGGTACACATGTTTAAGGAAAAGAAACAGATTATTAATTTTCCCACACCTCATGAATTAAATGAATTCTTTATAAAAGCTTGGGAGACTCCGGAGAAGAGGCCGCAGATCCCCAAAAGAATTTATATGGCATACCCCTTCCCTAAACAGGACAGGGAGATTTGGGAATCACCTCCCACTATGGACAAGGCCCTGACGCGCTTGTCCAAGAAGGTGGCGCTACCGTCTCCAGACACAGCTGCCCTTAAGGACCCTGCAGATCGCAGGCAAGAAACTACCTTAAAGTGTATTTATTCTCCTACGGGTGCTGTACTACGACCGACGATTGCGTCGGCATGGGTGTGTAGCGCAGTTGCAGCTTGGGCAGATGAGCTGACAGATAATTTTGAAAATATGGATAAGGATACTATATTCTTAACTCTAGCCCATATAAAAGACGCAGTCTTATTTATGAGGGATGCTCAAAGAGACATTGGATTGCTAGCTTCTAGGGCCAATGCCATGTCGATCTCAGCGAGACGATCCTTATGGACTCGCCAATGGACGGGTGATGCGGATTCCAAAAAGCATATGGAAGTACTACCCTATAAGGGTGATGTATTGTTTGGGGATGGGCTGACGGACCTGGTTTCCACAGCTACAGCAGGTAAATCAAATTTTTTACCATATATTCCCCAACAGCAAAAGAAAATGCCACCCTATCAGATACAGTCCTTTCGGTCGCACAAGTCCAGAAGAGGTCAGGGATCCTCCTTACTTGCCAGAGGTAAGGGCAGAGGCAAAAGAGCACCTGCTTCGGCAGGCGCCCAGGAACAAAAGTCCTCCCCGGCTGCTCCAAAACCCACAGCATGACGCCGGGACTCCCCTGAGGGAGTCCGCACCGGTGGGCGCACGTCTTCGACTTTTCAGCCAGGTCTAGGTCAGCTCAGACCTGAATCCCTGGGTGTTAGAAATAGTTTCCCAGGGTTACAAACTGGAATTCGAAGAGGTGCCCCCGCGCCGATTTTTCAAGTCGGCCCTACCAGTTTCCACGTCGGAACGGAATGTAGTGTTAGCTGCAATTCAAAAGCTGTGTATACAGCAAGTGATAATCAGGGTTCCCATGAACCAGCAGGGAAGAGGTTACTACTCAACCCTCTTTGTGGTCCCGAAACCGGACGGTACGGTCAGACCTATCTTGAATCTGAAATCCCTAAACCTGTACATAAAAAGATTCAAATTCAAAATGGAATCGCTCAGAGCGATAATAGCCAATATGGAGGAGGGGGAGTTTATGGTGTCTCTGGACATAAAGGATGCGTACCTTCATGTCCCCATATATCCCCCCCATCAAGAATTCCTGAGATTCGCTGTACAGGATTGTCATTACCAATTTCAGACGTTGCCGTTTGGACTTTCCACGGCCCCGAGGATTTTCACCAAGATAATGGCGGAAATGATGGTGGTCCTGCGCAAGCATGGAGTCACAATTATCCCATACTTGGACGATCTCCTGATAAAAGCGAGATCAAGGGAGAAATTGCTGAGCAGTGTGGCGCTCTCTCAGTTGATTCCGACAACTCGACTACCGTTCCTAGGTATGATACTGGATACGGAACAAATGAAGGTCTTCCTTCCAATGGAGAAAGCCCAGGACATCCAGAACATGGTCAGAGACCTGCTGAAACCGAAAATGGTGTCTGTTCACCAGTGCACTCGAGTTCTGGGAAAGATGGTGGCGGCCTACGAGGCCATTCCATTCGGAAGGTTCCATGCAAGGACTTTTCAATGGGACCTTCTGGACAAGTGGTCCTGGTCCCATCTACACTTACATCGAAAAATTACTCTGTCCCCAGGGGCCAGGGTGTCTCTCCTGTGGTGGTTGCAAAGTGCTCACCTACTGGAGGGTCGCAGATTCGGAATTCAGGATTGGATCCTGGTTACCACGGACGCGAGCCTCCGAGGATGGGGAGCAGTCACACAATGAAGAAATTTTCAGGGACTTTGGTCAGACCAGGAGTCATGTCTACACATCAATGTGTTGGAACTCAGGGCCATATACAACGGCCTTCGACAAGCGGAGAGTCTTCTTCGAAACCTACCGGTTCTGATTCAGTCAGACAATGTCACAGCAGTGACTCATGTGAACCGCCAAGGTGGGACAAGAAGCAGAGTCGCGATGGCGGAAGCCACCAGGATTCTTTGCTGGGCGGAAAATCACGTGAGCGCTCTGTCGGCTGTCTTCATTCCGGGAGTGGATAACTGGGAAGCAGACTTCCTCAGCAGACACGATCTCCATCCAGGAGAGTGGGGACTTCATCAAGAAGTCTTTGCAGACATAATACGTCTTTGGGGAACTCCTCAAATAGACATGATGGCGTCACGCCTCAACAAAAAACTTCGGAGGTATTGTGCCAGGTCTCGGGACCCTCAGGCAGTAGCAGTAGACGCTCTGATAACACCGTGGGTGTTCAAATTGGTCTACGTGTTTCCTCCTCATCACAAAAGTGTTGAGGATCATAAGACGAAGAAGAGTACAGATGATACTCGTTGTCCCAGACTGGCCTCGAAGGGCCTGGTACTCAGATCTACAAGAGATGCTCACATGAGATCCCTGGCCTCCTAGCAATCCTAGCAAAAAAGGGGATTCCGGAAGAGGTCATCCCTACTTTAATAAAGGCTAGGAAGGAGGTGACGGTTAAGCATTATCACCGTATCTGGCGAAAGTATGTGTCTTGGTGTGAGACCAAGAATGCACCTACGGAAGATTTTCATCTGGGTCGTTTTCTCCACTTCCTACAAACAGGAGTGGATATGGGCCTGAAATTAGGCTCTGTTGATGTTCAGATTTCGGCCCTCTCGATTTTCTTTCAGAAGGAATTGGCTTCTCTTCCAGAAGTCCAGACGTTTGTGAAGGGAATGCTGCACATCCAGCCCCCTTTTGTGCCTCCAGTGGCACCATGGGACCTCAACGTGGTGTTGTAGTTCCTATAATCACACTGGTTTGAACCGCTTAAAAAGGTTGAGTTGAAATTTCTTACTTGGAAGGTGGTCATGTTGTTGGCCTTGGCATCGGCAAGGCGAGTATCAGAATTGGCGGCTTTGTCACACAAAAGCCCCTACTTGATTTTTCATGTGGATCGAGCTGAATTGAGGACACGTCCGCAATTTTTGCCTAAGGTGGTTTCTTCATTCCATGTGAATCAACCTATTGTGGTGCCTGTGGCTACAAGTGACCTGGAGGATTCCAGATCCCTGGACGTAGTCAGGGCCTTAAAGATTTATGTAGCCAGGACGGCTAGAATTAGGAAAACAGAGGCCCTGTTTGTCCTGTATGCGGCCAATAAGATTGGCGCACCTGCTTCGAAGCAGACTATTGCTCGCTGGATCTGTAATATGATTCAGCAGGCTCACTCTACGGCTGGATTGCCGGTACCAAATTCGGTTAAGGCCCATTCCACTAGGAAGGTGGGCTCTTCTTGGGCAGCTGCCCGAGGCGTCTCGGCATTACAACTTTGCCGAGCGGCGACTTGGTCGGGGTCAAACACTTTTGCTAAATTCTACAAGTTTGATACCCTGGCTGATGAGGACCTAGCGTTTGCTCAGTCGGTGCTGCAGAGTCATACGCACTCTCCCGCCCGATTGGATGCTTTGGTATAAACCCCATGGTCCTTACGGAGTCCCCAGCATCCTCTAGGACGTAAGAGAAAATAAGATTTTAAACCTACCGGTAAATCTATTTCTCCTAGTCCGTAGAGGATGCTGGGCGCCCGTCCCAGTGCGGAAACTCTGCAAGACTTGTATATAGTTGTTGCTTACATAAGGGTTATGTTACAGTTGGAATCGGTCTTGGACCGTTACTGTAGTTTGTTCATACTGTTAACTGGTTATGTATGATCCAGGTTACATGGTATGATTGGTGTGGGCTGGTATGAATCTTGCCCTTGGATTTCCAAATCCTGCCTTGTAGTGTCCATCTCCTCTGGGCACAGTTCTCTAAGGAGGAGAGGCATAGAGGGAGGAGCCAGTGCACACCCATAGTCAAAGTCCTATCTCCTGCGGAGCCCGTCTATACCTCTACGGACTAGGAGAAATAGATTTACCGGTAGGTTTAAAATCTTATTTTTTCATGCAAAAATACATAGGTCCTGTGAAAAAGCCGCAGACCTATATATTTTTGCTGCACTTATCGCGGGTCCTGGGGCACTGAAGCATAATCTCTGATAAGTGATAAACTCTGGCGGTAACTGGATAGCCCCTGGCGAACCAATTAGTTGCAGTAAATTACCACAGCTAATTGGATACCCCCTTAACAGTCCGGTTAACACTGAGGTCAGAATCATCAGTGCACAGGAAATGGAGATCAATTAATAGATCTGAGACAGAAGCAATCTGAGTAACATAGTAACATAGTATCTGAGGTTGAAAAAAGACAATTGTCCATCGAGTTCAACCTATTTGTGGTCTCCTATGCATGATGATTTGACTAAAATTTCTGACTGATGCTGCTGTCAGCCGTTACATTTTATCCCTATTTATAGTAACTATAATGCATGACTATGCACCATACCCCTGGATATCCTTATCCATTAGGAATTTATCTAACCCATTCTTAAAGGTGTTGACAGATTCCGCCATTACAACTCCCTCGGGCAGGGAATTCCAAACACGTATTGTCCTTACCGTGAAAAAGCCTTTACGCCGTATTGTGCGGAATCTCCTCTCCTCTAACCTGAGCGAGTGTCCACGAGTCCTCTGTGTTGATCTAACCAAAAACAGGTTCCGCGCAAGCTCTGTGTATTGTCCCCTTATATATTTGTAGATGTTGATCATATCCCCTCTTAGTCTCCTCTTTTCCAGTGTAAACATGCCTAGTCTTTCAAGCCTTTCCTTGTATTCCATCGTCTCCATGCCCTTAATTAGTTTGGTCGCCCTCCTCTGTACCTTTTCAAGCTCCAGGATATCCTTTTTGTAGTACGGTGCCCAGAATTGTACACAGTATTCAAGGTGTGGCCTCACTAGTGATTTATATAACGGGAGTATAATACTCTCGTCCCTAGCATCAATACCCCGTTTTATGCATGCTAATATCTTATTAGCCTTCTTTGCTGCAGTCCTACTTTGGGTACTACTGCTTAGTTTGCTATCTATGAGGACACCTAAGTCCTTTTCCAGTACAGAATCCCCTAATGTTACCCCATTTAGTAGGTAGGTGTAATTTATGTTCTTGTTACCACAGTGCATTACCTTACACTTGTCTGTGTTGAAGCGCATTCTCCATTTGGCTGCCCATGCTTCTAATTTAACTAAGTCGTTCTGAAAAGACTCGGCATCCTCCTCTGTATTTATAGCCTTACACAATTTGGTATCATCTGCATAAATTGACACCATGCTCTCTAGACCTTCTGTTAGGTCGGTAACCAAGGTCTAAAACAAATTGGTAACCTAGGCAATGTAATTATGTGTACTACAATGGTGTGATACAATCATCAGCACCCTGAGGCCACAATCACTACAAAGTCCAGAAATCAAATGAGGGATAGGCTCCCAAACAGAGCCGTAACCAGACATTTCCGAGCCCTGCGCCAGAGAGAGCGCTGGGGTTGCCCCCGAATATTTGCACTAGCATGTGCTCTCATAGGAAAGGGGCGTAGTCACATAACAGAACCCAGGATTTCCTGCCATGATGCCATTAAGATTACATATTTATAGTTTTTACTATATATCAGTTTTATATTTGTTGATCTGTTATGTTTTCCCATCTAATTGGTTGCGTCTGTTCTGCATTGGTTGTGTCTGTTCTGCATTGGTTGTGACTGTTCTGCATTGGTTGTGACTGTTCTGCATTGGTTGTGGCTGTTCTGCACTGGTTGTGACTGTTCTGCATTGGTTGCATCTGTTCTGCATTGGTTGTGTCTGTTCTGCATTGGTTGTGTCTGTTCTGCATTGGTTGTGTCTGTTCTGCATTGGTTGTGTCTGTTCTGCATTGGTTGTTGTGACTGTTCTGCATTGGTTGTGACTATTCTGCATTGGTTGTTGTGACTGTTCTGCAATAGTTGTCTGTTCTGCATTGGTTGTGACTGTTCTGCATTGGTTGTTGTGACTGTTCTGCAATGGTTGTCTCTGTTCTGCATTGGTGTCTGTTCTACATTGGTTGTGACTGTTCTGCATTGGTTGTGTCTGTTCTGCATTGGTTGTGTCTGTTCTGCATTGGTTGTGTCTGTTCTGCATTGGTTGTGTCTGTTCTGCACTGGTTGTGTCTGTTCTGCATTGGTTGTGTCTGTTATGCATTGGTTGTGTCTGTTCTGCATTGGTTGTGTCTGTTCTGCATTGGTTGTGTCTGTTCTACATTGGTTGTGTCTGTTCTGCATCGGTTGTGACTGTTCTGCATCGGTTGTGTCTGTTCTGCATTGGTTGTGTCTGTTCTGCATTGGTTGTGACTGTTCTGCATCGGTTGTGTCTGTTCTGCATTGGTTGTGAGTGTTCTGCATCGGTTGTGTCTGTTCTAAATTGGTTGTGTCTGTTCTACATTGGTTGTGTCTGTTCTGCATTGGTTGTGTCTGTTCTGCATTGGTTGTGGCTGTTCTGCATTGGTTGTGTCTGTTCTGCATCGGTTGTGACTGTTCTGCATTGGTTGTGACTGTTCTGCACTGGTTGTGTCTGTTCTGCATTGGTTGTGTCTGTTCTGCACTGGTTGTGTCTGTTCTGCATTGGTTGTGACTGTTCTGCACTGGTTGTGTCTGTTCTGCATTGGTTGTGACTGTTCTGCATTGGTTGTGACTGTTCTGCACTGGTTGTGACTGTTCTGCACTGGTTGTGTCTGTTCTGCATCGGTTGTGGCTGTTCTGCACTGGTTGTGTCTGTTCTGCATTGGTTGTGACTGTTCTGCATTGGTTGTGACTGTTCTGCACTGGTTGTGTCTGTTCTGCATTGGTTGTGTCTGTTCTGCATTGGTTGTGTCTGTTCTGCACTGGTTGTGTCTGTTCTGCATTGGTTGTGACTGTTCTGCACTGGTTGTGTCTGTTCTGCATTGGTTGTGTCTGTTCTGCACTGGTTGTGTCTGTTCTGCATCGGTTGTGTCTGTTCTGCATTGGTTGTGACTGTTCTGCATTGGGTGTGACTGTTCTGCATCGGTTGTGTCTGTTCTGCATTGGTTGTGACTGTTCTGCATCGGTTGTGTCTGTTCTGCATTGGTTGTGGCTGTTCTGCATTGGTTGTGGCTGTCTGTTCTGCATTGGTTGTGTCTGTTCTGCATTGGTTGTGTCTGTTCTGCATCGGTTGTGTCTGTTCAACATTGGTTGTGTCTGTTCTACATTGGTTGTGACTGTTCTGCACTGGTTGTGTCTGTTCTGCATCGGTTGTGTCTGTTCTGCATTGGTTGTGTCTGTTCTGCATTGGTTGTGTCTGTTCTGCACTGGTTGTGTCTGTTCTGCATTGGTTGTGTCTGTACTACACTGGTTGTGTCTGTTCTGCATTGGTTGTGTCTGTTCTGCATTGGTTGTGTCTGTTCGTTCTACATGGGTTGTGTCTGTTCTGCATCGGTTGTGTCTGTTCTGCATTGGTTGTGTCTGTTCTGCATTGGTTGTGTCTGTTCTGCATTGGTTGTGTCTGTTCGTTCTACATTGGTTGTGTCTGTTCTGCATTGGTTGTGTCTGTTCTGCATTGGTTGTGTCTGTTCTGCATTGGTTGTGTCTGTTCTGCATTGGTTGTGTCTGTTCTGCATTGGTTGTGTCTGTTCTGCACTGGTTGTGTCTGTTCTGCATTGGTTGTGACTGTTCTACATTGGTTGTGTCTGTTCTGCATCGGTTGTGTCTGTTCTGCATTGGTTGTGTCTGTTCTGCATTGGTTGTGTCTGTTCTGCGCTGGTTGTGTCTGTTCTGCATTGGTTGTGTCTGTTCTGCATTGGTTGTGTCTGTTCTGCACTGGTTGTGTCTGTTCTGCATTGGTTGTGTCTGTTCTGCACTGGTTGTGTCTGTTCTGCATTGGTTGTGACTGTTCTACATTGGTTGTGTCTGTTCTGCATCGGTTGTGTCTGTTCTGCATTGGTTGTGTCTGTTCTGCATTGGTTGTGTCTGTTCTGCGCTGGTTGTGTCTGTTCTGCATTGGTTGTGTCTGTTCTACATTGGGTGTGTCTGTTCTGCATTGGTTGTGACTGTTCTGCATTGGTTGTGAGTGTTCTGCATCGGTTGTGTCTGTTCTGCATTGGTTGTGTCTGTTCTGCATTGGTTGTGTCTGTTCTGCATTGGTTGTGTCTGTTCTGCACTGGTTGTGTCTGTTCTGCATTGGTTGTGTCTGTTCTACATTGGTTGTGTCTGTTCTGCATTGGTTGTGACTGTTCTGCATTGGTTGTGAGTGTCCTGCATCGGTTGTATCTGTTCTGCATTGGTTGTGTCTGTTCTGCATTGGTTGTGTCTGTTCTACATTGGGTGTGTCTGTTCTGCATTGGTTGTGTCTGTTCTGCATTGGTTGTGACTGTTCTGCATCGGTTGTGTCTGTTCTACATTGGGTGTGTCTGTTCTGCATTGGTTGTCTGTTCTGCATTGGTTGTGACTGTTCTGCATCGGTTGTGTCTGTTCTGCATTGGTTGTGAGTGTTCTGCATCGGGTGTGTCTGTTCTGCATTGGTTGTGTCTGTTCTGCATTGGTTGTGTCTGTTCTGCATCGGTTGTGTCTGTTCTGCATTGGTTGTGTCTGTTCTACATTGGTTGTGTCTGTTCTGCATTGGTTGTGTCTGTTCTGCATTGGTTGTGGCTGTTCTGCATTGGTTGTGTCTGTTCTGCATCGGTTGTGACTGTTCTGCATTGGTTGTGACTGTTCTGCACTGGTTGTGTCTGTTCTGCATTGGTTGTGTCTGTTCTGCACTGGTTGTGTCTGTTCTGCATTGGTTGTGACTGTTCTACACTGGTTGTGTCTGTTCTGCATTGGTTGTGACTGTTCTGCACTGGTTGTGTCTGTTCTGCATCGGTTGTGGCTGTTCTGCACTGGTTGTGTCTGTTCTGCATTGGTTGTGACTGTTCTGCATTGGTTGTGTCTGTTCTGCATCGGTTGTGGCTGTTCTGCACTGGTTGTGTCTGTTCTGCATTGGTTGTGACTGTTCTGCATTGGTTGTGACTGTTCTGCACTGGTTGTGTCTGTTCTGCATTGGTTGTGTCTGTTCTGCACTGGTTGTGTCTGTTCTGCATCGGTTGTGTCTGTTCTGCATTGGTTGTGACTGTTCTGCATTGGTTGTGACTGTTCTGCATTGGGTGTGACTGTTCTGCATCGGTTGTGTCTGTTCTGCATCGGTTGTGACTGTTCTGCACTGGTTGTGTCTGTTCTGCATTGGTTGTGACTGTTCTGCACTGGTTGTGACTGTTCTGCACTGGTTGTGTCTGTTCTGCATTGGTTGTGTCTGTTCTGCACTGGTTGTGTCTGTTCTGCATTGGTTGTGACTGTTCTGCACTGGTTGTGTCTGTTCTGCATTGGTTGTGACTGTTCTGCACTGGTTGTGTCTGTTCTGCATTGGTTGTGGCTGTTATGCATTGGTTGTGTCTGTTCTGCATCGGTTGTGACTGTTCTGCATTGGTTGTGACTGTTCTGCACTGGTTGTGTTTGTTCTGCATTGGTTGTGTCTGTTCTGCACTGGTTGTGTCTGTTCTGCATTGGTTGTGACTGTTCTGCACTGGTTGTGTCTGTTCTGCATTGGTTGTGACTGTTCTGCACTGGTTGTGACTGTTCTGCACTGGTTGTGTCTGTTCTGCATCGGTTGTGGCTGTTCTGCACTGGTTGTGTCTGTTCTGCATTGGTTGTGACTGATCTGCATTGGTTGTGACTGTTGTGCACTGGTTGTGTCTGTTCTGCATTGGTTGTGTCTGTTCTGCACTGGTTGTGTCTGTTCTGCATTGGTTGTGACTGTTCTGCACTGGTTGTGTATGTTCTGCATCGGTTGTGTCTGTTCTGCACTGGTTGTGTCTGTTCTGCATCGGTTGTGTCTATTCTGCATTGGTTGTGACTGTTCTGCATTGGTTGTGACTGTTCTGCATTGGTTGTGACTGTTCTGCATTGGGTGTGACTGTTCTGCATTGGTTGTGACTGTTCTGCATTGGGTGTGACTGTTCTGCACTGGTTGTGTCTGTTCTGCATCGGTTGTGTCTGTTCTGCATTGGTTGTGACTGTTCTGCATTGGGTGTGACTGTTCTGCATTGGTTGTGACTGTTCTGCATCGGTTGTGTCTGTTCTGCATTGGTTGTGACTGTTCTGCATTGGTTGTGACTGTTCTGCATTGGGTGTGACTGTTCTGCACTGGTTGTGTCTGTTCTGCATCGGTTGTGTCTGTTCTGCATTGGTTGTGACTGTTCTGCATTGGGTGTGACTGTTCTGCATCGGTTGTGTCTGTTCTGCATTGGTTGTGACTGTTCTGCATCGGTTGTGGCTCTTCTGCATTGGTTGTGGCTGTTCTGCATTGGTTGTGACTGTTCTGCATTGGTTGTGACTGTTCTGCATTGGTTGTGTCTGTTCTGCATTGGTTGTGTCTGTTCTACATTGGTTGTGTCTGTTCTGCATTGGTTGTGACTGTTCTGCATTGGTTGTGACTGTTCTGCATTGGTTGTGTCTGTTCTGCACTGGTTGTGTCTGTTCTACATTGGTTGTGTCTGTTCTGCACTGGTTGTGACTATTCTGCATTGGTTGTGTCTGTTCTGCATTGGTTGTGACTGTTCTGCATTGGTTGTGGCTGTTCTGCATTGGTTGTGACTGTTCTGCATTGGTTGTGTCTGTTCTACATTGGTTGTGTCTGTTCTGCATTGGTTGTGGCTGTTCTGCATTGGTTGTGACTGTTCTGCATTGGTTGTGACTGTTCTGCGCTGGTTGTGTCTGTTCTGCATTGGTTGTGACTGTTCTGCATTGGTTGTGTCTGTTCTGCATTGGTTGTGTCTGTTCTGCATTGGTTGTGACTGCTCTGCATTGGTTGTGTCTGTTCTGAATTGGTTGTATCTGTTCTGCATTGGGTGTGTCTGTTCTGCATTGGTTGTGTCTGTTGTGCATTGGTTGTGTCTGTACTGCATTGGTTGTGGCTGTTCTGCATTGGTTGTGACTGTTCTGCATCGGTTGTGTCTGTTCTGCATTGGTTGTGAGTGTTCTTCATTGGTTGTGTCTGTTCTGCATTGGTTGTGTCTGTTCTGCATTGGTTGTGTCTGTTCTGCATCGGTTGTGTCTGTTCTGCATTGGTTGTGTCTGTTCTGCATTGGTTGTGGCTGTTCTGCATTGGTTGTGTCTGTACTGCATTTGTTGTGGCTGTTCTGCATTGGTTGTGGCTGTTCTGCATTGGTTGTGTCTGTACTGCATTGGTTGTGACTGTTCTGCATTGGTTGTGTCTGTTCTGCATTGGTTGTGTCTGTTCTGCATTGGTTGTGTCTGTTCTGCATTGGTTGTGTCTGTTCTGCATTGGTTATGACTGTTCTGCATTGGTTATGACTGTTCTGCATTGGTTATGACTGTGCTGCATTGGTTGTGTCTGTTCTGCATTGGTTATGACTGTGCTGCATTGGTTGTGACTGTTCTGCATTGGTTATGACTGTGCTGCATTGGTTGTAACTGTGCTGCATTGGTTGTGACTGCTCTGCATTGGTTGTGACCAGTGCTTAAAGTGGTCCTAGAGAGGTGTTGGAACTCACCCCCCTCCCCACGGTGCCTACGGCGCGCGCAGCAAAAAGGGGGGTGTGGCCTCAAAAAAGAAAGGGGCGTGGTCACACAATAGTAATAATGCCCACAGTAGTAGTACCCAAGTGGAAATTTTGAAGTGGGGGTATGGAAAAGTGAAGGGTGCAGTTCTGTGCGCGCCGAAGGCGCGCGCACTCCTGACAAGGGGGCGTGGCCACACAAAAGGGGGCGTGCCCTTCAGTGTAGTTTACCACACCATATACCCCTTATACACATTATGCACCACAATAGTAGGACCCCTTTCCCATTATACCTCACAGTATGAGCCGAAATTCACATTTATACCACACAGTATGAGCCAAATTCACATTACACCACACAGTATGAGCCAAATTCACATTACACCACACAGTATGAGCCAAATTCACATTACAGCACACGGTATGAGCCAAATTCACATTACACCACACAGTATGAGCCGAAATTCACATTATACCACACAGTATGAGCCAAATTCACATTACACCACACAGTATGAGCCAAATTCACATTACACCACACAGTATGAGCCACATTCACATTACACCACATGGTATGAGCCGAAATTCACATTTATACCACACAGTATGAGCCAAATTCACATTACACCACACAGTATGAGCCAAATTCACATTACACCACACAGTATGAGCCGAAATTCACATTACACCACACAGTATGAGCCAAATTCACATTACACCACACGGTATGAGCCGAAATTCACATTACACCACACAGTATGAGCCAAATTCACATTACACCACACGGTATGAGCCGAAATTCACATTACACCACACGGTATGAGCCGAAATTCACATTTATACCACACAGTATGAGCCACATTCATATTACACCACACAGTATGAGCCAAAATTCACATTATAGAGTGACAGAGTGACATGGAAAGTGACAGCAGGGACATGGAAAGTGACAGCAGGGACATGGAAAGTGACAGCAGGGACATGGAGAGTGACAGCAAGGGAACAGTAGGGACTAGGGAGAGAGAAAGGCAGCAGGTTAGATTACCTGTTTAGCAGCGGCGGTGGTCTGCGGTGCTGTGGATGAGTAGGCTGTGGTAGGCGTGACGTGGAGGAGGCTGTGGGCCTCGGAGATAGTGCGGAGGAGGAGGCTGTGGGTGCGCAGAGGTCCGAGGGCGGGGCGGCAGAAGAGGCTGAGGGCGGCTGCAGTGGATCTGGAACCAGGCTGGCTTTATTATCCCTGCCGCCGCATCTAGCTCCTGTGACCACGGCGCTAATATTTCAAAACTGCTGCGGACCGGCAGCCAATCAGCGACAGATTTAAACTAGTAGTGCCGCGGTCACAGAAGCTCGATGCAGCGGCAGGGATAATAAAGCCGGCCTGGTCCCAGATCCGCTGCAGCTGGTAGTCTGGAACCTCGGCTTCCAGTGCGGCGGCGATGGTAGGGGTGGAGCGACGGAGGGCGGACCGGGAACGCAGCTTCTTTGTCGGCCCATACAGTAATACCCCCAGCAGTAGCACCCCTTATACAATGCCCACAGTAGTAGTGCCCCTTATGCAATGCCCCCAACAGTAGTGCCCCCTTTACAATGCCCTCATTAGCTGTGCACCCCATCAGTAATGCCCTTAATGGTAATGCCCCTGTGTAGTATTGCCCGTAGTCGTTTAGCCCCTGTAGTTTAGCCCCAGTAGTCATGCCCATACTGGTAATGCCCCTGCAGTTATGACCCCAGCAATTTACTCCCCCCCCCTTTAGTTTAGCCTCTGAGTGGTAATGCCCCCAGTAGTTTTGCCCTCATGTAGTTTGCCCCATGTAGTTTATCCCCCAGTGGTAATGCCCCCTGCAGTTGTGCCCCCAGTTGTTTAGCCCCTATGTAGTTTGCCAAAGTTAGTAATGTCCCCGGTAGTTTGCCCCCTTGTAGTTATACCCCCAGTAGTTTAGCTCCTGTAATTATGCCCCCTTGTAGTTTAGCCCCCAGTAGTAATACTGCCAGTAGTTTGCCCCTTTGTAGCTTGCCCCCTTGTAGTAATGCCCCCAGTAGTTTGCCCCTTATAGTTTGCCCCAGCAGTAAAGCCCCCCAGTAGTTTGCCCCCAGTACTAAAGCCCCTCTGTAGTTTGCCCCACTAGTAAAGCCCCCCAGTAGTTTTGCCCCTCTGTAGTTTGCCCCAGTAGTAAAGCCCCCCAGTAGTAAAAGCCCCCCAGTAACTAGCCCCCAGTAGAAACGCCGCTAGTGGTACACATATAGGAGGGAGGGGGGGGGGGGAGCACCATACTTACCAAGCCCCGCTCCCGCCGCAGTCCTCTCTCGCCGCCCGCTCCTCGGCACTATGGGAGAGACGTTATGACGTCTCTCCCATAGCGCGCACTGACAGAGCCGGAAGCCGGAGCTCACTCAGTACTGAGCTCCGGCTGCCGCTGCGGAGAGGGAGACGGGCGCCCGCTGGTAACGCGATCTCAGCGGGCGCCCTGCATCTCCCTGCAGCGCCGCCCGGGACATCGGGTTAGGTGAGCCGGGGGGAGGCGGAACTGCGTTCCGTCTCCTGGTGGAACTGACGGAACGCAGTTCCGCCCCGTTCCGGCTCACTTTAACCCCTGGTTGTGACTGTTCTGCATTGGTTGTGTCTGTTCTGCATTGGTTGATCTGTTCTGCATTGGTTGTGACTGTTCTGCATTGGTTGTGACTGTTCTGCATTGGTTGTGACTGTTCTGCATTGGTTGTGTCTGTTCTGCATTGGTTGTGTCTGTTCTGCATCGGTTGTGGCTGCTCTGCATTGGTTGTGACTGTTCTGCATTGGTTGTGTCTGTTCTGCATTGGTTGTGTCTGTTCTGCATTGGGTGTGACTGTGCTGCATTGGTTGTGATTGTCAGGTGAATATTTTAATGTACCTTTAATATTTAAAAAAAACACCATTTAACCTCTCACCTTGCATGTTGTGTCTCTCACACGCTGCTGGGTCATGACAAGCTTGCAGTCCTGAATCTTCTGCAAAACCCAATAATACACAATGAAAGAAAGTTGTTTCATGGAGAAACAGGGTGTTACTATAGTTGGTGGATCGGCCCAATTATGACAGATCCCGCTCTGGAGGCTCCTACAGTAGGTGATCAGGAATCAGTTGTACAGAATGACATTTATTTTACTTACAATCAACAGATTACTGTCTCTGCTTTTCCTCCGACTACGATCCAACCTCCATAAAGTGATAGCTAGAAGCAGATTAGTTGCTATGGACAACTGTGGTCATTCCGAGTTGTTCGCTCGCTAGCAGTTTTTAGCAGCCGTGCAAACGCTAAGCCGCCGCCCTCTGGGAGTGTATCTTAGCTTAGCAGAAGTGCGAACGAAAGGATCGCAGAGCGGCTACAAAATAATTTTGTGCAGTTTCAGAGTAGCTTCAGACCTACTCAGCGCTTGCGATCACTTCAGACTGTTCAGTTCCTGTTTTGACGTCACAAACACGCCCTGCGTTCGCCCAGCCACGCCTGTGTTTTTCCTGGCACGCCTGCATATTTTCGAACACTCCCTGAAAACGGTCAGTTGACACCCAGAAACGCCCTCTTCCTGTCAATCACTCTGCGGCCAGCAGTGCGACTGAAAAGCTTCGCTAGACCTTGTGTGAAACGACATCGTTCATTGTAATAGTACGACGTGCGTGCGCATTGCGCCGCATACGCATGCGCATACAGTAAGTGCCGATTTTTTGCCTGATCGCTGCGCAGCAAACAAAAGCAGCTAACGAACAACTCGGAATGACCCCCAAAATCTCCACATTATTTGTACCATAAGTCCTCATGGTAACAATATACAGACCCTAAAATGGGCAGGGCGTACAGGCAATGGGGTGGAGCTTTGTCAGTAAGTGAGCGTGTTTGGGTGGGTGTTAGGCAAACTGAAGGAGTGTTTTGTACTGATTGAGGTCTGCCTTATTGTGTTACTTTACAATAGCTATTAATGGTAATTTTGTGCAAATGTGCAGAATAAAACCCAAAACATTGTACATGTGCTGCAAACAACGCTTTCCGGGTGTCCGGAGCTGATTTGACACAATGCACACTAAAATGAGTATAGTAAACAAACATGGAATGGTGGCAACATTGCTGGAGGAAGAGAAATAGTGATGCACACTACTAGCATAAGAACATTGCTGGAGGAAGAGAAATACTGATGCACACTGCTAGCATAAGAACATTGCTGGAGGAAGAGAAATTGTGATGCACACTAGCAGCATAAGAACATTGCTGGAGGAAGAGAAATACTGATGCACACTGCTAGCATAAGAACATTGATAGTAAAATTAATTTAGATAAATCCTCACAATTAACATGGAGTATAATTGAAGTTCTTAGCACACATTGCACAAATATGCGGGCCCATGTACCGCGTAGAGATGAGCGCCGGAAATTTTTCGGGTTTTGTGTAGAGATGAGCGGGTTCGGTTTCTCTGAATCCGAACCCGCCAGAACTTCATGTTTTTTTTCACGGGTCCGAGCGACTCGGATCTTCCGCCTTGCTCGGTTAACCCGAGCGCGCCCGAACGTCATCATGACGCTGTCGGATTCTCGCGAGGCTCGGATTCTATCGCGAGACTCGGATTCTATATAAGGAGCCGCGCGTCGCCGCCATTTTCACACGTGCATTGAGATTGATAGGGAGAGGACGTGGCTGGCGTCCTCTCCATTTAGATTATAAGAGACTGAGAGAGATTTACTGGAGCTGACTAGGAGGAGTACTGTTACTGTAGAAGTGTAGAGACTGAGTGGAGAGAGTTTACTAGTGAGGACAGTGCAGTTTACTTTATAATCCGTTCTCTGCCTGAAAAAAGCGATACACAGCACACAGTGACTCAGTCACATACCATATCTGTGTGCACTGCTCAGGCTCAGGCCAGTGTGCTGCATCATCTATTATCTATATATAATATTATATATATCTGTCTGACTGCTCAGCTCACACAGCTTATAATTGTGGGGGAGACTGGGGAGCACTACTGCAGTGCCAGTTATAGGTTATAGCAGGAGCCAGGAGTACATAATATATTATATAGTGAGTGACCACCAGACACACAGTGCAGTTTATTTAATATATCCGTTCTCTGCCTGAAAAAAGCGATACACACAGTGACTCAGTCAGTCACATACCATATCTGTGTGCACTGCTCATGCTCAGGCCAGTGTGCTGCATCATCTATATATATTATATATCTGTCTGACTGCTCAGCTCACACAGCTTATAATTGTGGGGGAGACTGGGGAGCACTACTGCAGTGCCAGTTATAGGTTATAGCAGGAGCCAGGAGTACATAATATATTATATAGTGAGTGACCACCAGACACACAGTGCAGTTTATTTAATATATCCGTTCTCTGCCTGAAAAAAGCGATACACACAGTGACTCAGTCAGTCACATACCATATCTGTGTGCACTGCTCAGGCTCAGGCCAGTGTGCTGCATCATCTATTATCTATATATAATATTATATATATCTGTCTGACTGCTCAGCTCACACAGCTTATAATTGTGGGGGAGACTGGGGAGCACTACTGCAGTGCCAGTTATAGGTTATAGCAGGAGCCAGGAGTACATAATATATTATATAGTGAGTGACCACCAGACACACAGTGCAGTTTATTTAATATATCCGTTCTCTGCCTGAAAAAAGCGATACACACAGTGACTCAGTCAGTCACATACCATATCTGTGTGCACTGCTCAGGCTCAGGCCAGTGTGCTGCATCATCTATATATATTATATATCTGTCTGACTGCTCAGCTCACACAGCTTATAATTGTGGGGGAGACTGGGGAGCACTACTGCAGTGCCAGTTATAGGTTATAGCAGGAGCCAGGAGTACATATTATATTAAAATTAAACAGTGCACACTTTTGCTGCAGGAGTGCCACTGCCAGTGTGACTGACCAGTGACCTGACCACACTGACCACCAGTATAGTTAGTAGTATACTTATATTGTGATTGCCTGAAAAAGTTAAACACTCGTCGTGTGACTTCACTTGTGTGTTTTTTTTTTTTTTATTCTATAAAAATAAAACTCATTCTGCTGACAGACAGTGTCCAGCAGGTCCGTCATTATATAATATATAATATATACCTGTCCGGCTGCAGTAGTGATATATATATATTTTTTATATCATTTATCATCCAGTCGCAGCAGACACAGTACGGTAGTTCACGGCTGTGGCTACCTCTGTGTCTCAGCACTCGGCAGGCAGTCCGTCCATAATTGTAATACCACCTAACCGTGGATTTTTTTCATTCTTCTTTATACATACATAGTTACATAGACATCTTCTCTTTATCAACCAGTCTATATTAGCTGCATACACAGTACAGTACGGTAGTTCACGGCTGTGGCTACCTCTGTGTCTGCACTCGGCAGGCAGTCCGTCCATAATTGTATACCACCTAACCGTGGTTTTTTTTCATTCTTCTTTATACATACATAGTTACATAGACATCTTCTCTTTATCAACCAGTCTATATTAGCTGCAGACACAGTACAGTACGGTAGTTCACGGCTGTGGCTACCTCTGTGTCTGCACTCGGCAGGCAGTCCGTCCATAATTGTATACCACCTAACCGTGGATTTTTTTCAGTCTTCTTTATACATACATAGTTACATAGACATCTTCTCTTTATCAACCAGTCTATATTAGCTGCAGACACAGTACAGTACGGTAGTTCACGGCTGTGGCTACCTCTGTGTCTGCAGTCGGCAGGCAGTCCATAATTGTATACTAGTATCCATCTCCATTGTTTACCTGAGGTGCCTTTTAGTTGTGCCTATTAAAATATGGAGAACAAAAATGTTGAGGTTCCAAAATTAGGGAAAGATCAAGATCCACTTCCACCTCGTGCTGAAGCTGCTGCCACTAGTCATGGCCGAGACGATGAAATGCCAGCAACGTCGTCTGCCAAGGCCAATGCCCAATGTCATAGTACAGAGCATGTCAAATCCAAAACACCAAATATCAGAAAAAAAAGGACTCCAAAACCTAAAATAAAATTGTCGGAGGAGAAGCGTAAACTTGCCAATATGCCATTTACCACACGGAGTGGCAAGGAACGGCTGAGGCCCTGGCCTATGTTCATGGCTAGTGGTTCAGCATCACATGAGGATGGAAGCACTCAGCCTCTCGCTAGAAAAATGAAAAGACTCAAGCTGGCAAAAGCAGCACAGCAAAGAACTGTGCATTCTTCGAAATCCCAAATCCACAAGGAGAGTCCAATTGTGTCGGTTGCGATGCCTGACCTTCCCAACACTGGACGTGAAGAGCATGCGCCTTCCACCATTTGCACGCCCCCTGCAAGTGCTGGAAGGAGCACCCGCAGTCCAGTTCCTGATAGTCAGATTGAAGATGTCAGTGTTGAAGTACACCAGGATGAGGAGGATATGGGTGTTGCTGGCGCTGGGGAGGAAATTGACCAGGAGGATTCTGATGGTGAGGTGGTTTGTTTAAGTCAGGCACCCGGGGAGACACCTGTTGTCCGTGGGAGGAATATGGCCGTTGACATGCCAGGTGAAAATACCAAAAAAATCAGCTCTTCGGTGAGGAGGTATTTCACCAGAAATGCGGACAACAGGTGTCAAGCCGTGTGTTCCCTTTGTCAAGCTGTAATAAGTAGGGGTAAGGACGTTAACCACCTCGGAACATCCTCCCTTATACGTCACCTGCAGCGCATTCATAATAAGTCAGTGACAAGTTCAAAAACTTTGGGTGACAGCGGAAGCAGTCCACTGACCAGTAAATCCCTTCCTCTTGTAACCAAGCTCACGCAAACCACCCCACCAACTCCCTCAGTGTCAATTTCCTCCTTCCCCAGGAATGCCAATAGTCCTGCAGGCCATGTCACTGGCAATTCTGACGAGTCCTCTCCTGCCTGGGATTCCTCCGATGCATCCTTGCGTGTAACGCCTACTGCTGCTGGTGCTGCTGTTGTTGCCGCTGGGAGTCGATGGTCATCCCAGAGGGGAAGTCGTAAGCCCACTTGTACTACTTCCAGTAAGCAATTGACTGTTCAACAGTCCTTTGCGAGGAAGATGAAATATCACAGCAGTCATCCTACTGCAAAGCGGATAACTGAGGCCTTGACAACTATGTTGGTGTTAGACGTGCGTCCGGTATCCGCCGTTAGTTCACAGGGAACTAGACAATTTATTGAGGCAGTGTGCCCCCGTTACCAAATACCATCTAGGTTCCACTTCTCTAGGCAGGCGATACCGAGAATGTACACGGACGTCAGAAAAAGACTCACCAGTGTCCTAAAAAATGCAGTTGTACCCAATGTCCACTTAACCACGGACATGTGGACAAGTGGAGCAGGGCAGGGTCAGGACTATATGACTGTGACAGCCCACTGGGTAGATGTATGGACTCCCGCCGCAAGAACAGCAGCGGCGGCACCAGTAGCAGCATCTCGCAAACGCCAACTCTTTCCTAGGCAGGCTACGCTTTGTATCACCGCTTTCCAGAATACGCACACAGCTGAAAACCTCTTACGGCAACTGAGGAAGATCATCGCGGAATGGCTTACCCCAATTGGACTCTCCTGTGGATTTGTGGCATCGGACAACGCCAGCAATATTGTGTGTGCATTAAATATGGGCAAATTCCAGCACGTCCCATGTTTTGCACATACCTTGAATTTGGTGGTGCAGAATTTTTTAAAAAACGACAGGGGCGTGCAAGAGATGCTGTCGGTGGCCAGAAGAATTGCGGGACACTTTCGGCGTACAGGCACCACGTACAGAAGACTGGAGCACCACCAAAAACTACTGAACCTGCCCTGCCATCATCTGAAGCAAGAAGTGGTAACGAGGTGGAATTCAACCCTCTATATGCTTCAGAGGTTGGAGGAGCAGCAAAAGGCCATTCAAGCCTATACAATTGAGCACGATATAGGAGGTGGAATGCACCTGTCTCAAGTGCAGTGGAGAATGATTTCAACGTTGTGCAAGGTTCTGATGCCCTTTGAACTTGCCACACGTGAAGTCAGTTCAGACACTGCCAGCCTGAGTCAGGTCATTCCCCTCATCAGGCTTTTGCAGAAGAAGCTGGAGGCATTGAAGAAGGAGCTAAAAGGGAGCGATTCCGCTAGGCATGTGGGACTTGTGGATGCAGCCCTTAATTCGCTTAACAAGGATTCACGGGTGGTCAATCTGTTGAAATCAGAGCACTACATTTTGGCCACCGTGCTCGATCCTAGATTTAAAGCCTACCTTGGATCTCTCTTTCCGGCAGACACAAGTCTGCTGGGGTTGAAAGACCTGCTGGTGACAAAATTGTCAAGTCAAGCGGAACGCGACCTGTCAACATCTCCTCCTTCACATTCTCCCGCAACTGGGGGTGCGAGGAAAAGGCTCAGAATTCCGAGCCCACCCGCTGGCGGTGATGCAGGGCAGTCTGGAGCGACTGCTGATGCTGACATCTGGTCCGGACTGAAGGACCTGACAACGATTACGGACATGTCGTCTACTGTCACTGCATATGATTCTCTCAACATTGATAGAATGGTGGAGGATTATATGAGTGACCGCATCCAAGTAGGCACGTCACACAGTCCGTACTTATACTGGCAGGAAAAAGAGGCAATTTGGAGGCCCTTGCACAAACTGGCTTTATTCTACCTAAGTTGCCCTCCCACAAGTGTGTACTCCGAAAGAGTGTTTAGTGCCGCCGCTCACCTTGTCAGCAATCGGCGTACGAGGTTACATCCAGAAAATGTGGAGAAGATGATGTTCATTAAAATGAATTATAATCAATTCCTCCGCGGAGACATTGACCAGCAGCAATTGCCTCCACAAAGTACACAGGGAGCTGAGATGGTGGATTCCAGTGGGGACGAATTGATAATCTGTGAGGAGGGGGATGTACACGGTGATATATCGGAGGGTGAAGATGAGGTGGACATCTTGCCTCTGTAGAGCCAGTTTGTGCAAGGAGAGATTAATTGCTTCTTTTTTGGGGGGGGGTCCAAACCAACCCGTCATATCAGTCACAGTCGTGTGGCAGACCCTGTCACTGAAATGATGGGTTGGTTAAAGTGTGCATGTCCTGTTTTGTTTATACAACATAAGGGTGGGTGGGAGGGCCCAAGGACAATTCCATCTTGCACCTCTTTTTTCTTTTCTTTTTCTTTGCATCATGTGCTGATTGGGGAGGGTTTTTTGGAAGGGACATCCTGCGTGACACTGCAGTGTCACTCCTAGATGGGCCCGGTGTTTGTGTCGGCCACTAGGGTCGCTAATCTTACTCACACAGTCAGCTACCTCATTGCGCCTCTTTTTTTCTTTGCGTCATGTGCTGTTTGGGGAGGGTTTTTTGGAAGGGACATCCTGCGTGACACTGCAGTGCCACTCCTAGATGGGCCCGGTGTTTGTGTCGGCCACTAGGGTCGCTAATCTTACTCACACAGCTACCTCATTGCGCCTCTTTTTTTCTTTGCGTCATGTGCTGTTTGGGGAGGGTTTTTTGGAAGGGACATCCTGCGTGACACTGCAGTGCCACTCCTAGATGGGCCCGGTGTTTGTGTCGGCCACTAGGGTCGCTAATCTTACTCACACAGCTACCTCATTGCGCCTCTTTTTTTCTTTGCGTCATGTGCTGTTTGGGGACGGTTTTTTGGAAGGGCCATCCTGCGTGACACTGCAGTGCCACTCCTAGATGGGCCCGGTGTTTGTGTCGGCCACTAGGGTCGCTAATCTTACTCACACAGCTACCTCATTGCGCCTCTTTTTTTCTTTGCGTCATGTGCTGTTTGGGGAGGGTTTTTTGGAAGGGACATCCTGCGTGACACTGCAGTGCCACTCCTAGATGGGCCCGGTGTTTGTGTCGGCCACTAGGGTCGCTTATCTTACTCACACAGCGACCTCGGTGCAAATTTTAGGACTAAAAATAATATTGTGAGGTGTGAGGTATTCAGAATAGACTGAAAATGAGTGTAAATTATGGTTTTTGAGGTTAATAATACTTTGGGATCAAAATGACCCCCAAATTCTATGATTTAAGCTGTTTTTTAGTGTTTTTTGAAAAAAACACCCGAATCCAAAACACACCCGAATCCGACAAAAAAAATTCGGTGAGGTTTTGCCAAAACGCGTTCGAACCCAAAACACGGCCGCGGAACCGAACCCAAAACCAAAACACAAAACCCGAAAAATTTCAGGCGCTCATCTCTAGTTTTGTGTTTTGGTTTTGGGTTCGGTTCCGCGGCCGTGTTTTGGGTTCGACCGCGTTTTGGCAAAACCTCACCGAATTTTTTTTGTCGGATTCGGGTGTGTTTTGGATTCGGGTGTTTTTTTCCAAAAAACCTAAAAAACAGCTTAAATCATAGAATTTGGCGGTCATTTTGATCCCAAAGTATTATTAACCTCAAAAACCATAATTTCCACTCATTTTCAGTCTATTCTGAATACCTCACACCTCACAATATTATTTTTAGTCCTAAAATTTGCACCGAGGTCGCTGTGTGAGTAAGATAAGCGACCCTAGTGGCCGACACAAACACCGGGCCCATCTAGGAGTGGCACTGCAGTGTCACGCAGGATGGCCCTTCCAAAAAACCCTCCCCAAACAGCACATGACGCAAAGAAAAAAAGAGGCGCAATGAGGTAGCTGTGTGAGTAAGATTAGCGACCCTAGTGGCCGACACAAACACCGGGCCCATCTAGGAGTGGCACTGCAGTGTCACGCAGGATGTCCCTTCCAAAAAACCCTCCCCAAACAGCACATGACGCAAAGAAAAAAAGAGGTGCAATGAGGTAGCTGTGTGAGTAAGATAAGCGACCCTAGTGGCCGACACAAACACCGGGCCCATCTAGGAGTGTCACTGCAGTGTCACGCAGGATGTCCCTTCCAAAAAACCCTCCCCAAACAGCACATGACGCAAAGAAAAAAAGAGGCGCAATGAGGTAGCTGTGTGAGTAAGATTAGCGACCCTAGTGGCCGACACAAACACCGGGCCCATCTAGGAGTGGCACTGCAGTGTCACGCAGGATGTCCCTTCCAAAAAACCCTCCCCAAACAGCACATGACGCAAAGAAAAAGAAAAGAAAAAAGAGGTGCAAGATGGAATTGTCCTTGGGCCCTCCCACCCACCCTTATGTTGTATAAACAAAACAGGACATGCACACTTTAACCAACCCATCATTTCAGTGACAGGGTCTGCCACACGACTGTGACTGATATGACGGGTTGGTTTGGACCCCCCCCAAAAAAGAAGCAATTAATCTCTCCTTGCACAAACTGGCTCTACAGAGGCAAGATGTCCACCTCATCATCACCCTCCGATATATCACCGTGTACATCCCCCTCCTCACAGATTATCAATTCGTCCCCACTGGAATCCACCATCTCAGCTCCCTGTGTACTTTGTGGAGGCAATTGCTGCTGGTCAATGTCTCCGCGGAGGAATTGATTATAATTCATTTTAATGAACATCATCTTCTCCACATTTTCTGGATGTAACCTCGTACGCCGATTGCTGACAAGGTGAGCGGCGGCACTAAACACTCTTTCGGAGTACACACTTGTGGGAGGGCAACTTAGGTAGAATAAAGCCAGTTTGTGCAAGGGCCTCCAAATTGCCTCTTTTTCCTGCCAGTATAAGTACGGACTGTGTGACGTGCCTACTTGGATGCGGTCACTCATATAATCCTCCACCATTCTATCAATGTTGAGAGAATCATATGCAGTGACAGTAGACGACATGTCCGTAATCGTTGTCAGGTCCTTCAGTCCGGACCAGATGTCAGCATCAGCAGTCGCTCCAGACTGCCCTGCATCACCGCCAGCGGGTGGGCTCGGAATTCTGAGCCTTTTCCTCGCACCCCCAGTTGCGGGAGAATGTGAAGGAGGAGATGTTGACAGGTCGCGTTCCGCTTGACTTGACAATTTTGTCACCAGCAGGTCTTTCAACCCCAGCAGACTTGTGTTTGCCGGAAAGAGAGATCCAAGGTAGGCTTTAAATCTAGGATCGAGCACGGTGGCCAAAATGTAGTGCTCTGATTTCAACAGATTGACCACCCGTGAATCCTTGTTAAGCGAATTAAGGGCTCCATCCACAAGTCCCACATGCCTAGCGGAATCGCTCCGTGTTAGCTCCTCCTTTAATGTCTCCAGCTTCTTCTGCAAAAGCCTGATGAGGGGAATGACCTGACTCAGGCTGGCAGTGTCTGAACTGACTTCACGTGTGGCAAGTTCAAAGGGCATCAGAACCTTGCACAACGTTGAAATCATTCTCCACTGCGCTTGAGACAGGTGCATTCCACCTACTATATCGTGCTCAATTGTATAGGCTTGAATGGCCTTTTGCTGCTCCTCCAACCTCTGAAGCATATAGAGGGTTGAATTCCACCTCGTTACCACTTCTTGCTTCAGATGATGGCAGGGCAGGTTCAGTAGTTTTTGGTGGTGCTCCAGTCTTCTGTACGTGGTGCCTGTACGCCGAAAGTGTCCCGCAATTCTTCTGGCCACCGACAGCATCTCTTGCACGCCCCTGTCGTTTTTTAAAAAATTCTGCACCACCAAATTCAAGGTATGTGCAAAACATGGGACGTGCTGGAATTTGCCCATATTTAATGCACACACAATATTGCTGGCGTTGTCCGATGCCACAAATCCACAGGAGAGTCCAATTGGGGTAAGCCATTCCGCGATGATCTTCCTCAGTTGCCGTAAGAGGTTTTCAGCTGTGTGCGTATTCTGGAAAGCGGTGATACAAAGCGTAGCCTGCCTAGGAAAGAGTTGGCGTTTGCGAGATGCTGCTACTGGTGCCGCCGCTGCTGTTCTTGCGGCGGGAGTCCATACATCTACCCAGTGGGCTGTCACAGTCATATAGTCCTGACCCTACCCTGCTCCACTTGTCCACATGTCCGTGGTTAAGTGGACATTGGGTACAACTGCATTTTTTAGGACACTGGTGAGTCTTTTTCTGACGTCCGTGTACATTCTCGGTATCGCCTGCCTAGAGAAGTGGAACCTAGATGGTATTTGGTAACGGGGGCACACTGCCTCAATAAATTGTCTAGTTCCCTGTGAACTAACGGCGGATACCGGACGCACGTCTAACACCAACATAGTTGTCAAGGCCTCAGTTATCCGCTTTGCAGCAGGATGACTGCTGTGATATTTCATCTTCCTCGCAAAGGACTGTTGAACAGTCAATTGCTTACTGGAAGTAGTACAAGTGGGCTTACGACTTCCCCTCTGGGATGACCATCGACTCCCAGCAGCAACAACAGCAGCGCCAGCAGCAGTAGGCGTTACACGCAAGGATGCATCGGAGGAATCCCAGGCAGGAGAGGACTCGTCAGAATTGCCAGTGACATTGCCTGCAGGACTATTGGCATTCCTGGGGAAGGAGGAAATTGACACTGAGGGAGTTGGTGGGGTGGTTTGCGTGAGCTTGGTTACAAGAGGAAGGGATTTACTGGTCAGTGGACTGCTTCCGCTGTCACCCAAAGTTTTTGAACTTGTCACTGACTTATTATGAATGCGCTGCAGGTGACGTATAAGGGAGGATGTTCCGAGGTGGTTAACGTCCTTACCCCTACTTATTACAGCTTGACAAAGGGAACACACGGCTTGACACCTGTTGTCCGCATTTCTGGTGAAATACTTCCACACCGAAGAGCTGATTTTTTTGGTATTTTCACCAGGCATGTCAACGGCCATATTCCTACCACGGACAACAGGTGTCTCCCCGGGTGCCTGACTTAAACAAACCACCTCACCATCAGAATCCTCCTGGTCAATTTCCTCCCCAGCGCCAGCAACACCCATATCCTCCTCATCCTGGTGTACTTCAACACTGACATCTTCAATCTGACTATCAGGAACTGGACTGCGGGTGCTCCTTCCATCACTTGCAGGGGGCGTGCAAATGGTGGAAGGCGCATGCTCTTCACGTCCAGTGTTGGGAAGGTCAGGCATCGCAACCGACACAATTGGAGTCGGACTCTCCTTGTGGATTTGGGATTTCGAAGAACGCACAGTTCTTTGCGGTGCTACTGCTTTTGCCAGCTTTAGTCTTTTCATTTTTCTAGCGAGAGGCTGAGTGCTTCCATCCTCATGTGAAGCTGAACCACTAGCCATGAACATAGGCCAGGGCCTCAGCCGTTCCTTGCCACTCCGTGTGGTAAATGGCATATTGGCAAGTTTACGCTTCTCCTCCGACAATTTTATTTTAGGTTTTGGAGTCCTTTTTTTACTGATATTTGGTGTTTTGGATTTGACATGCTCTGTACTATGACATTGGGCATCGGCCTTGGCAGACGACGTTGCTGGCATTTCATCGTCTCGGCCATGACTAGTGGCAGCAGCTTCAGCACGAGGTGGAAGTGGATCTTGATCTTTCCCTAATTTTGGAACCTCAACATTTTTGTTCTCCATATTTTAATAGGCACAACTAAAAGGCACCTCAGGTAAACAATGGAGATGGATGGATTGGATACTAGTATACAATTATGGACGGGCTGCCGAGTGCCGACCCAGAGGTAGCCACAGCCGTGAACTACCGCACTGTACTGTGTCTGCTGCTAATATATAGACTGGTTGATAAAGAGATAGTATACTCGTAACTAGTATGTATGTATAAAGAAAGAAAAAAAAACCACGGTTAGGTGGTATATACAATTATGGACGGGCTGCCGAGTGCCGACACAGAGGTAGCCACAGCCGTGAACTACCGCACTGTACTGTGTCTGCTGCTAATATAGACTGGTTGATAAAGAGATAGTATACTCGTAACTAGTATGTATGTATAAAGAAAGAAAAAAAAAACACGGTTAGGTGGTATATACAATTATGGACGGGCTGCCGAGTGCCGACACAGAGGTAGCCACAGCCGTGAACTACCGCACTGTACTGTGTCTGCTGCTAATATATAGACTGGTTGATAAAGAGATAGTATACTCGTAACTAGTATGTATGTATAAAGAAAGAAAAAAAAACCACGGTTAGGTGGTATATACAATTATGGACGGGCTGCCAAGTGCCGACACAGAGGTAGCCACAGCCGTGAACTACCGCACTGTACTGTGTCTGCTGCTAATATATAGACTGGTTGATAAAGAGATAGTATACTCGTAACTAGTATGTATGTATAAAGAAAGAAAAAAAAACCACGGTTAGGTGGTATATACAATTATGGACGGGCTGCCGAGTGCCGACACAGAGGTAGCCACAGCCGTGAACTACCGCACTGTACTGTGTCTGCTGCTAATATAGACTGGTTGATAAAGAGATAGTATACTCGTAACTTGTATGTATGTATAAAGAAAGAAAAAAAAACCACGGTTAGGTGGTATATACAATTATGGACGGGCTGCCGAGTGCCGACACAGAGGTAGCCACAGCCGTGAACTACCGCACTGTACTGTGTCTGCTGCTAATATAGACTGGTTGATAAAGAGATAGTATACTCGTAACTAGTATGACTATAAAGAAAGAAAAAAAAACCACGGTTAGGTGGTATATACAATTATGGACGGGCTGCCGAGTGCCGACACAGAGGTAGCCACAGCCGTGAACTACCGCACTGTACTTTGTCTGCTGCTAATATAGACTGGTTGATAAAGAGATAGTATACTACTAATATTATATATACTGGTGGTCAGGTCACTGGTCACTAGTCACACTGGCAGTGGCACTCCTGCAGCAAAAGTGTGCACTGTTTAATTTTAATATAATATTATGTACTCCTGGCTCCTGCTATAACCTATAACTGGCACTGCAGTGCTCCCCAGTCTCCCCCACAATTATAAGCTGTGTGAGCTGAGCACAGTCAGATATATATATACATTGATGCAGCACACTGGGCTGAGCAGTGCACACAGATATGGTATGTGACTGAGTCACTGTGTGTATCGTTTTTTTCAGGCAGAGAACGGATATATTAAATAAAACAAACAACTGCACTGTCTGGTGGTCACTGTGGTCGTCAGTCACTAAACTCTGCACTCTCTTCTACAGTATCACAACCTCAGGTCAATCTCTCTCTCTCTCTCTCAACCCTAATCTAAATGGAGAGGACGCCAGCCACGTCCTCTCCCTATCAATCTCAATGCACGTGTGAAAATGGCGGCGACGCGCGGCTCCTTATATAGAATCCGAGTCTCGCGAGAATCCGACAGCGTCATGATGACGTTCGGGCGCGCTCGGGTTAACCGAGCAAGGCGGGAGGATCCGAGTCTGCTCGGACCCGTGAAAAAAACATGAAGTTCGTGCGGGTTCGGATTCAGAGAAACCGAACCCGCTCATCTCTAGTACCGCGGCCAGGTGACTTCATCACATGGGTCCCTAACATCCCTAATACTATCACATTATATACATTTATCTAGATCTTACCTTCAAATAGCGCTCTTATCAATGTGTGATCTGTAATGTAGGGTAAATGGGAGGGGTGCCAGGGCATCCGGTCTATAGATCTACATCTTTACAGGTCTACAGTCAATGATTAGACCACTAATTGTCGTCAGGGTCAAAAGGTCAACATGACAATTGTTGACACACACATATTGTCGACACAAGGGTTTTTTTATTTTATTTTTTCAGCTTTTTCATACGCTACCATCCACGTGGACTATGATGGGAATAGTAACCTGCAAAGCTCACCATGCAAGGGGACGCGGTACACTAATGGGGCTTGTTTGTGGCAGAAAAGTGCCAAAACACCCCAAAGGGAAAAAAAATTGTGTCTACCTTTTATGTGTTCGACCATTTCCATGTCGACTTTTTGACCGTCTCTCTTTGACCCTGTTGACTTTTTCTACTGTCTAGTCCATGTTGATCTTTTGTCCCTGTCGACCTTTTGACCTAATCCATGTCGACCATTAGTGGTAGACCTATTGACTGTAGACCTATTTAGTGTAGCTCTAGCCTCACCTTCAAGTGTACAATATATACACACACATATAGGAAAAATATATAGGGCAGGATTCAAATCCTTTATTGCCCCTGATCTCCCATCTAAAGTGACGGGAGATCTCTGGGCGATATTCTATGGCCCACTGTTATCGCGCTGATCGCGCCCATAAGAGACGGGTTTAGCCGCGTAAAGCAGCTAAACCCGACTAAAGTCATGGGCGCGATCGCGAAAAGTCCCGTTTGGGCATCCAAACAGGTCACTTTTCGTGCATTTTAGCTCACCACCCCAGGGGTTGGCGAGCTGAAATGCTGATATCGCGCCCATCAGCAGTAACATTTGAATACTGCCGGAGGGCGCAATGGGGGGCGGGAGGGCAGCTGCAAGATTTGAATCTCGCCCATAGAATGTGATAATATTAGGAGTGTTAGGGACCCATGTGATGAAGTCACCTGGTCACGGTACATGGGCCCGCATATTTGCGCAAATGTGTTGTAACAACTTCACTAATACTTCATGTAAATTGTGAGGGTTTACCTAAATACATTTTAGTGTTCTAAGTGCTAGTAGTGAGCATCAGTATTTCTTTTCCTCCAGCATAGTATTAGAAGCCTCAGCACCTCTTTTAGTAATAGGGTGTGCAGTCCTCCCGCCCTCCGTCCCCCCTCCTCCCGCTGTTCATCTATATATGTGTATATATATACATGGTGGTAACATTGCAATCCTGCAATTAAATGAAAAAAAAAACCATTTCCTTCAAATTGGGACCAACAATGGTTGCCAACCATCATTTTCTGATGGGTATACTTATTTCGATCCAAGTTTTGGTCCTAATATGCTAATGACAGTGACACACAGTTAATTGTTGCACAGCAATAACTGTTATTATAGGAGAACAACTTGGAAGATTTAAAATTCCACTTTTTGATAGACAGGTGCAAAACTTTCAGTTTAAAAACAAATCTTTATGTAGAACTGCGTGGAAAAGGAGACTTATACACAACTTCATGAGAAACATGTATATATTATATATATTACTAATCTTCTCCTAAATACTGTGGAGTGATACTCACCCCATGTCTTTGATGAGCACATTTTGTTAAATCCCTTTTAGCATGTTTGGGGCAGACAGTCTCTTTTATGCTGAAACTCAATGTCCGGGAATTCTCCTTTTCCTAAAACAGAACATTTTTTGTGAGTGTCTTGAGTTGTTCAAATGCAAAAATAAAAATATTTGTTGATGATAAGAATTTCTTGCAATATACAATATGGCTCTGTATCTGGCAAATTAAATCGCACATATTGCATTATTAAAAAATAAATGCTATTGATAATTAAAAATACCATGTGAATCTGTCAAATTTGTATTGTACGTTGACCTTTTTTTATGTGATTGAAGTTTAGAAATAACAAATGTGATGAGTTATTTTGTTTTTTTGTTTTGTTACTTATTTTACTCCACCTTATTAAATTACAGACACTGAAATTCTAAAATTTATACTGGAATATTGGCAATTTTTTTTTTAAATTTAAGCATAATGTACTTATATATATATATATATATATATATATATATATATATATATAAGATCTGGCTGCACTGAAAACAAAAAAAGATGTGTGCAAATACACCTTTGCTAAAACGGGGATATTTGGCGTGCCATGGACTGCAGACCCTCCAACATGACCCGCCCCACTAGGTACAAAATGCTCTGTTTCTGGACTTCCCTCTTAATTTATGATTTCCATCACCTGTGTTGAACTAGTTAAATGATAAGAAAGCTGTTTCTTCACAGGTGATGGCAATAATAAATTAAGAGGGAAGTCCAGAAACAGAGCATTTTGTACCTAGTGGGGCGGGTCATGTTGGAGGGTATGGGACTGCACTGAATCATATTTAAATATATATAGCCACTGAAGCGGACATAAAATAAAAAGTCATTTTTAAAATTCACATAAACTCGTCAAAGTAACTACAGTATAAAGAGACAGAAGCTAAGATTTAGGGAACTGTGGGGCAGATGTATTAAGCTTGGAGAAGGGATTAAGAAGTTATAAAGCAGTGATAAGTGGAAGGTGATTACGCACCAGCCAATCAGCTCCCGTCATTTTTCAAATCCCTAATGATAGGCTGGTGCATTATCACCTTGCACTTATCACTTCTTTATCTCTTCTCCAGGCTTAATACAGTACATCTGCCCCATTGTGTTACATGTCCTCTATCTTTCTGCAAACTCCACTTGTTCTGTCTCAGCTATTTTCCACTGTAGGTTCCATTTAGTCTCTTACAGTATAGGGTCATTCAATAGACATGAAGTTTAATGTACATTCCCATTTATAAGATTATACTTTGCTGTCCTGAGAAGGTAGGGAGGTTAAGATGACTGTAAACCACAAGGTGTGCAACTACTCTACTACAATGTAACGTTGCCCCCAAGAGATTAGATACTGTACCTCCAGGAGTGTAGGGGGGACGTCATCCAGGGGTTTATATAGATACGGGACATTTTCCTTCAGGTTGAAGTGTTTCACGGCCTCTATTATCCGCGTGTCATCCTGGATGTCACGTCCTGGAGACTGAGAGAGACAGCTGTCTAATGTGACTGCAGAGAGTAAGAGCAGAGACAGCCCCCAGCTCCTCATCTTGTACTGTATTAGAGGAATCATCTGGTCCCTGCGTCTGTTCTCCACCTTTATACCGTGTACAGTTCCTCCTCCTCTAAGGTCACCAGCTTTCTACAGCTTCCTCCTCCTGTAAGGTTTTGCAGGATGATCTTGTATGTAGAAACCATGAAACTTCCCATTACATCCACTTTATTATTGCAAACACAACTGAATTTCAAACAGACATTTGTTCTCTTCAAGCTGGCTTGTAATGCAGAGATGGAAAGTCCCTGACCCCAATACAGCGATCCCTTAGTCTTAAACTGGGTACACACTGGAGCGATAACGGGCCGAACCGATATACTGTATTGACCAGATTGTTCAGTGTGTGCAGACAATCTGCAGACGTTAGCAATATCTTCCAGTTGGCTATGCTGCATGGCCAACCTGACGATCCCGCATGCGGCGCCGTGCAGTGTAATGAAGGACAGAACAAGGGATCGTTCCATACTTCATTATATCGTTCTGATACCACGGATATAATATGTAAGTCCGTTGTCCACCATATCGTCGGGTACACATCGCTCCAGTGTGTACCCAACTTTGGGGGTCATTCCGACCCGATCGCACGCTGCACTTCTTCGCAGCCGTGCGATCGGGTCGGAACTGCACATGCGTCGGCGCATGGCAGTCGTCGGTGCCCAGCGATCGCCTCTGACACAGAGGCGTCAGTGGGTGGGAGGGGGCTGAACGGCGATGTTAAGCCTCCGTTTAAGGGGAGTGGTCCGGCCAATGCAGGCGTGGCCGGACTGTTGGGGGGGGGCGCGGCGGCTGCGTGACGCATCACGCAGCCGCTGTGGCCAGCGGGAGCGACAAGTAACTCCCGGCCAGCCGCAGGAGCTGCGCTGGCCGGGAGTTACTCCTCAAATACAAACGCATCGCCGCTGTGAGATGCTTTTGTATTTGTGCGGGGGGGCCAGCACAGACATGCGAGGCGGGCTAGCCCTGTGCTGGGCGTCCCCCCGCATGTCTGAGTTTACGATCGTAGCTGTGCTAAATTTAGCACAGCTACGATCAACTCGGAATGACCCCCTTTAAACTGTTCAGTTAGCACATATTTTTCTATGGTACAGTGTTTCTATTCTATGCTATATGGCTGTTATATATAAGGACCCAAGGGACCTGATTAGGAGCTGCACTGAGGGCTGATGTGGATGTTTAGCAATTTCTGTTATTGTGCATGTGTGAAAACCCTAAAACCTTTTACACTGCATGCACTACACTCTGGTGGAAATTTACTAAGGTCCCGATATGATTCAAGATTGCATTTTCAGCCAAAAATGCAACTCGTAAATTTACTAAACACAAATCACGGCACTGTTGAGGCAATGCTTCTCTGTGTAAAAGTGAGTGAAATAGTTAAAAATCTAAATAAAAAATTCTGTGTGGTTCCCCCTCCTAAACATAACCAGCCCTAGGCTCTTTGAGCTGGTCCTGGTTGTTAAAATGCCGGGGGAAAATTTGTCCCCCAGTATTTATACAACCAGCACCGGGCTCTTGGACCGGTCCTGGCTCCAAATATACGGGGGACATAAGACGTAGGGGTCCTCCCTATTTTTGAAACAAGCACCGGGCTCCACTAGACAAAGAGAATGCCACTGGTGGGGGACACATTTATGTAGGTCCCTGTGGCCATGGCATTACCCCCCCCCCCCCCCCCCCAACGAGTCACTTCTGGCTGGCGCTCCCTGAAATGTGTAAAATAAAAAAATTGTCTTTTGTTGTGGGACTACAGGTCCCAGCAAGCCTCCCCCACATGCTGGTACTTAAAGAACCACAAGTATCAGCATGCTGGGTATTAAAGGGCCCGCTGGAACCTGTAGTTCCACAACAAAATAAATATTCAAATCAACACACACACCGTGACAATATAATTTGATTAAAACACACTTACTTTCCTTTATCCCACATGACGCCATTCACGTCCCAGCAGAAGTTTCGACAACCAGGGCCGGTGCTAGGTTTCTTGACACCCTAGGCAAATTTTCTGCCTACGGCCCCCCAACACCATCAATTACTCACTTTCCCAGTCACTAAGGTGAAAGTACATAAGCGGCGTCTTATATGTTTCCCAGTCGTCTGACTGCATTGAGTACAACAAGGATGTATCTCTCAAAGACATCCTTAATTAATTGATGGGTACACCTAGTGGCACCCCGTTCCCAGATCCTGGCAACCTACCCAGCTGCCCATCTCTTTCTATTTCATTCATCTCTCATACATACATACATACATATCCACAGGGGCGGAATGGGATACAAAACCAGCCCTGTAAATTTCTGGAAGCAGCCCTAAATAAATTCTCTGCTTTTGTTAAATATGGGGGAACCCCTGTCAAATTTTTCCCCATATTTCTGCAACCAGGATCGGCTCAAAGAGCCCGAGGCTGGTTATGCTTAGGAGGGGGGACCCCACGCAATTTTTATTTAGAAAATAACCACTTTCCCACCCCTTCCCACTGATATACATGCACGGATCTCATGGATCCCTGCATGCTTTGTTGAATTCTCTTTTTGTGAGGTTAACTAAATTAACCATCTTGTTGCTGTTTGGGTTGTTAGGTAAAATTAATGAATGGAAAATGGATTTATAAAAATCAATTATTATTTATTCAAAGGGCCACGCCCGTATACAGGGGAGAGGTAGCATTCTCTCGTCCTGTGTCAAATCATTTAACAACAACATACACGTATCAACAATGAGTTTTATATAATACACAGTTACGCCCCTTTTGTATATCCCTCCCATATGATTTCATACCTCAGGAATACAATGTTAGGCAATAGAGTTATGCAATATTGGGACAATTGTCAAGAATACTAAAAAGATACTCGTGAGCTTCAACTGTGTCCATATTAGGAATTACATCTGGTCTCTATGAGCTTTTAGAAAGTGCGTAGTTGGAAACAATACTCAGCCAACAAAGTTGTTTTTCTCTCAGGGTGTGTATAAAGTTCAAGATGAATTTGCTATATCATCTAGCTAGAATCAAAATGGATTCTGTTATGCTTTCATATTATACTAGTGAATATGAGAACCCTTTGCTTATTGGATGTATACATAATATACGTACTATCCCGTAGTGCACACACATAACTGTTAGGCCTTCAGCAGGTTGCCTCAGTCACAGTATTTGACAGCTCCACCCTTTGATCAGGGACATTATCCATGTGCCCTGTCATCTCAAGAGAATTTCTGGGAACGTATAGTTCACTAATAATCTTTTCATGTAATATTGCTATTCTGCGTTTGACAGTAGCCTTCTAAATACAACATAGGCCGCACCTGTAGACAGTGAACATCAAATGAATGTCTATAATCACATCGGGGTCACCAAAGAATAAACCTCATCACAGAATACATCATCACATACAATCACATACAATATACTTAAAAAACATTTTCCTAATCCTGAAAATTGAATACTAGGATTTAAACATTTATCTTTTCCAGTCCATATCATAATGCCTTGGTTAAAATTCTTTTATATCATGGACCTCCTTTATATACTTGGCAATACACGTATCAGGATCCGTAATGTCTTTGGTCAAATAAGCACAGCAGTGAGCTCAAAGTGCTGTTTCCGGACATCATCAATATCCTCCAATTTGTGGTATTAAAAAAAATGTAGAACAATATGGTATCGTAATAGTTCATGTCCAATGTCCTGGAATCATCACAAATGTCCACAGTTCTGGAATATCCTATCATAAAGTTCAATCATATTAGCAATAATTTAAACGAAAAAAAAACCCGTCAACTTCCAGTTGATTAATCACACGACTTCATTAGCCATAGGAGAACTTATTAGCCACCTTTACCACTTCGAGGTTTTATTGATACTCTGGTGGCAGGAACATGTTTCCTGATTACTGAGTCAATTACTCTTTTTAGGAATAGTTCATCCTGCAAGAAAACTTTTCTCAAGTTAATATATGTTTTTTTTTGTATAAAATTGCTAAATCAATCTTCTTAAATAACAAACATTTTTAGAATTAATAGGTAACCAATTATATATCATATCCTAAGGACATGGTGACAACTACCATTCCCCGTTATGTATGATATCTTCTTTTAACCTTTGAATCTACTCCTAGTAAAATACATATTACATCATAAACTTTAATGAACATCATATGTAACCATTACTATATATATACCTAACTCATTATATCTAGCACATCTAGAAACCTTAGGTTAGTATATTGTAACAATCCTTTCACATTCCCTTAAATCAACCTTTTCTATCTACATAAGATCATTTTTTTTTTCCGTATTATTGACCTATTTTATTTCCACTAACTGAAATACACCCGATATGTGTAGCTAATATTATCACCAGTGGTTCTTTCTTGAGATACTGTTGTATCTATACACATGTACCGTGTTTCACTATTATCACGAGTCACGACTCTATAAAGTTTTGGTAATCACATCAAATGTAAATTGCATAGAGAACTTTGGCCTGCTAGTGTCTATGTATACATATCTAACAATTATAATAGTCTTAAATAAGGATTAGCAATACAATTTATATAGCTGCAGTACTTAAAATCTTTCCAACAATTAATGGTATTGCTGGACTGGATACTCCTCAGAATAATATCCTAAATTATTTAAATTACCCATGCATTAATCTATACATCTGTCTTCAAGTGGAGTATAATACTCACAACCACGTTTTTCAAAGTGTGTGTTCGTTACACCAGTCATAAATCCCTCTGGATTTCCTGCTTAGAAAAGAAGGAAGGAAGGGTCTTATTGAAATAATTCCCATCCACAATAATGGATGAGTACTCATACCTACACCACACGTTTGCTCGCTCTCTCTTCAAAGAAAAATAAATAAATTAAGTCCTAATGCTGTTATAAATAACGTTGCTCCCGTATACTTTCAGACATGTTAAAAGTTCTGTAGGATATTAGCTTATAAGCACATAGTCTATTATCACTGATCATAATCATCTCTATCTTGATTGAAGGGTTCATTCAAATACAGCTCTGTGGTAGTAACAGTAGTAACAGTCTCTGTATTGTATCTCCATACAATAGTTTTTTTAGTGTTAGGTTCCTTTAAGCTCTGGTCTCTGACCTTTTCATTTCATTGCAAGCTCAGGGATCTAGGTGTCCTTCTTCTGCAGCCTTTGCAACGGCTGTATCAGTAGTCAGCGGTACTTGCCAAGGACCATCCTATGCGATCTGTATTGGAACCAAAACATAAGCAACTTCTCACCATAACACCGTCTTCACTCTCTTTAGTGATTGTCCTGTGCCGGACTGTGTGTTTTCGTGTTGGTTAAATATCTTTCCAAGGTTCTTGCAGCTTTTGATATTCTTATAACTGTTTAAATAATTTGTGTGACACATTTGAATCGTCAAATCATTTTGTAGTTTTGAATCAGTCTCTGGATAATATATCTTTGCTGGATAACATATCTTTGCTGGATTCCAAAAAGAATAACAAAAAAATTATATAGAAGAGAGGCTAAGCAGAGGCTTAGGTGTAATTCTACCACTATTGAACCAACGATTGGACCATGCCATGATTCAAATTCTGCCTTTCCTGTCTCTTTTGTAGATTAATAATGCTTAATTCTTTAAACCTTCCTTGTCACATTATGACTTTTTTTCCCCTCAACATTACACATATTAAACACAAAATATTTTTCCAAACTCCTATAAACTCTTTCTATCAGTAAAGAAACTTTACTGTCTTTGAAACAATAGCTCACACCTCTGGCCTTATTATTCATTTCTCAAATAACCCCTTAACACCTGTTACACATACTATAGTTCCTTTTTTGCATTAAACTATGTTGTATTAAAACAATGGTGTTTTTAATCAACCCAACCATCTGCAGTAAACATGCTATAGCTTTCTTTATCACCATCACGATCCCTCTTATTATCACATAATTTGTTATTTTGGTCCCATGCCAAAACACAATGTACACTTCTCCATTAAACTTCATCCCACTATAGAAAGCTTGTGAATCTATTTCATGTTAGTTACCCTTAGATTTGCATTCCCCCTTAATGAAAATTAGCAACAACACTTTATTATTAATAATACTAATTCATTAATTCACCATCCCATTATCCCCTAATTTTTCTCCTGTTAATCAGTTTTTTTTTTCAATTCCTTTAAATGCAATGTAAAATGCGATGTAATCATTATAATTGTCTTACTCATCCACATTATATTCCTTATACTCCCCACTTTTGGGGGTGAGGAAGACAAGTATGCAGCTGTATCTAAGTTGTGGTGGATCCTGTGAATCATCAGCAGGAAACACTCTGAGCTGGGCATCACTGTGCCACCAGAGGAAACCCTACCAGGATAGGTTCTTGGACAGGGGAATGGGTGACGAGGATCAGTGAAGCAAGTAAAAGGACTGATACGCTGAATAAACCATCTGCGGTGGTGCCTAGGCTATTTTCAGCCTCGGACCCATGTTGCTTCTTTAAGCTAGCCCAACGCAATCCCATTATATGGTGAGAGATTTACATCTATTACACGGTCACTTTAACTGGTCCAGATTCACCCATGCACTTTATGTATGTAGTATGTCAGTGAGTTTATGTGTCCTAATAAACACATTTTTCATGGAACAAATCATTTGTTACAATTTCCCTGTTGGTTCATATATCCCCTATTGAATGAAGCGATATATCTTTAAATCTGAAATCCTTCTGTAAGCTACACTATTGCTATATTATATCTAAGTTGTATACTGTCAGAGGTAAAATGTACACATCATATAAAATCTACTGCTTAACCTCAGTATTAAACCTATATACTCAGTATTAAACATATATGTTCTTGCTTATGCATAAGTGGATGGTTTGGCTCTGACTGTGTATCCATAATGTTTTATTCCTGATAAAGTGTAATATTGTATTACCTTCTATAATTTCTTTGGTTATGAACTTGAATGTATGCATATAGCATTTCCAAAAAAAAATTACTGTATCTAGAGATTTATCATCTGGTCATACATATCTATCTATCAATAAATGTATACCAAGGCTACACCCTCTAAGGGTTTTAACTATCTTTGGCCTAGCGCCAAATAATGATCTAGGTAGTTAACTATGTCAGCACACCGTTGACTTTTGTCTTGCGACACCTTGTGTCCTTTTTCTGTAAGAAAACACAACTGTTTAGTATCTGACATCAATACTTCAAGTAATTTATAGCACAAAGGTATATCATCCACATACTGGTTACATTTCTTTACTTATCTCAACATATCATTCAGACTGGCCAGTCCACACAAACTGTACGTTTCTCATGCACACCAATTATGTGCTTCCAAGCAAACTTTTCTTGGACTGTGTCCATCCTATGGAATGCCTTGGCACATATACATATTCACTGAAAAATCACTTACAAACTTAACAACGCTCCTATTTTCTGTATAACTATTCTATACAATCATATCCCCACACTTCCTGCTACGGAACCTGGTTCATCACTGCATATTGTGCAGTCCACTAAGAACTTTTGCAACGTATTATATCGATGCCTATACAATGAGATGGATTTTAGCAAGCATATTTTTTTTACCTCACGAACCCAGGGTAAGTGATATATAGATATGCTATGCATCCAACTTAATCTGTTCCTACTTTATTCTTCCAGGAATCTTTAGAAATACCTCATCCGTGATGTAGTATAATTTTACACTGTAACTTTTACATTAGGTTTCTTCCAAATAACTTTGAAGAATTGTCTAAAAGTATGTTAATACTGGAATCGTAGTGATTAATTGCTTGTCGCAATGTTTGATTTACAGCATATACATTAAAGAATGCGTATTCCTTTATCTTTCCCTATGATTTTAGCTGCTGCTTTTACTGCTTTGAAAACTATATTCCCCGTCTAGTTCACCAGAGTTAGGGCGTTGTCTTCTTGACTGTCTGCCAGATGCAGATCTGTTAGCTTTAACGCTGTTAGCGTATCTCTAGCCCATATCTGTTGCTGGGATTTTTATTTTTATTTTTTTCTGATTACAGTTATGCTGTAGAAAGAAATTGGCAGCATTTTCTACAGGTTATCTGGTAAAGATATTAATTTTTATATTAAAACTGGAGTAGATAGTTTGTATAACAAACATTTCTAGAGTATTGCTTATGCAGAGGTTCCCAAACTGTGTGCCGTAGCTCCCCGGGGTGCCTCGGACACTTGCAGGGGTTCCCTGGGTTGGTGGTCTAGTACCAATTCAAATTATTCAGTGCTGGTGGCTGCCAGTCATAAAATATGTGGCCAAACAGAAGCAAATATCCCTCACCACACAACTGACTCTAAGGATGACATATAAACGCCATCTATTTAATGTAATATCTATTTTTACATTTCTCAATAATACATTTTTTTTCCTAGGGGTGCTGTGAAAAAAATTCTGATATTCTAGGGCCACATGATTAAAAAAATTTGGAAACCACTGACTTATGCTTATTATGATCCATCTTATTAGATGAAAAAAATCAAAGCTCACTGAACACTTTTTTTTTTCTTTACTGCGTCATGGCTTACACTGCTGCTGGAAAGGAGGGGGCACGTTTCTGCGCTAGCCCCCTAGCTCTCTGTGCTTTTACACAGCATTGGATACTGAAGGGGTTTTCTTTTCTTTTTTTTTTCTTTTCTGCTGGCAGACCTTCTCACAATATATTGCATTAAAGAATATTTGCGTATTAAACAATACCATATGGAAACTTCACTTCATAGTTAGATAGTAACATTAGATAAACACATATTTTTAACTACAGATCTGCCAAAAGCCATTTGAACACGGACATCAACTTTTGTTTCCTCCGTTCACAAATATATATATATATATATATATATAAACTTTATTTCAAAACTTGTAACCATGCCAATCACAGACAGAAGGTTTCTATTAGACACAGATCTGAGAATATACTTAACTGAACATTATGTTCCACACACAAAACCATAACACAAAAATTTAAATACAGTTTGCAAACTTCAATTTCTTGCAGATTTCAACAGTTTTGCCGATTTCAAAATACGCTTAGTATTGGTTGATCAGGCCAATATTATACAGCATGATTGAAATGCAAAACATAGACTGTACCCTTTGTCACAGTACTAAGCAAAATTTGTGCTTCTATGGAATATTTCTTCCATACATGATATGCACGCTTAGGGTTAATCCTCCCTGCCCTTCCCATACGCTGGAAAAATTCGCAATCCCTGCAATTTTTCACACACGCGACACGTCTGTCAACTGGGAAGCTGCAGTAGATCCTCTTATCACAGACTACTATCACAAAGCAACATGCCATGTTATGGTTGCTTAAAACAACCAGCAGCTCTTAGCAGCTCAGTATTGCAATATATAGTTACACTCAAATACATATAATCCCTATAACCTCGGGTTGTTCACTCTATTTATTTAAAGTACTCTTCTTACACATGTGTAGCTGACTAACAAGGGGAGGTGGTCTATGTGCTTTTTACTTTATTTGGCCCTTGGTCCAAAGCACTTATTCACGCAATCATTCATAGAGTGAAAAAATCACGGTTACTGTTTCTTTGCCCAAATACAAACTTTGAATTAATTTTGGTATTCTTATTTACATGCAACAGCATCTGTCAATCATCATTTCCGAGTTACTTGGTCCTTCAACCGATTTGGACATAATTTTGGTATTAATTTTACAAACAAGCAACAACAAACAGGTCCCTGAGTTATTTTACTAGTCTTATCAATATCTCTACTCCTATTCTCATATTATAAAAAATACAATCACACAGACAGCTGGCAGGTATAGAAACAGCATGTACTGGAATACAGCACATACCATGGTATTCTATACTTACCAGTGCTGTAATGACTTGGGATGTTCCTTCCATCATCAGCTGCTGGCTGGCTGGCACACCCCTTTGAGAATTTGATGAAGAGATCGAGATCTATAGTTCCCGGACGAGCCCCCATCTGTTGAATTCTCTTTTTGTGAGGTTAACTAAATTAACCATCTTGTTGCTGTTTGGGTTGTTAGGTAAAATTAATGAATGGAAAATGGATTTATAAAAATCAATTATTATTTATTCAAAGGGCCACGCCCGTATACAGGGGAGAGGTAGCATTCTCTCGTCCTGTGTCAAATCATTTAACAACAACATACACGTATCAACAATGAGTTTTATATAATACACAGTTACGCCCCTTTTGTATATCCCTCCCATATGATTTCATACCTCAGGAATACAATGTTAGGCAATAGAGTTATGCAATATTGGGACAATTGTCAAGAATACTAAAAAGATACTCGTGAGCTTCAACTGTGTCCATATTAGGAATTACATCTGGTCTCTATGAGCTTTTAGAAAGTGCGTAGTTGGAAACAATACTCAGCCAACAAAGTTGTTTTTCTCTCAGGGTGTGTATAAAGTTCAAGATGAATTTGCTATATCATCTAGCTAGAATCAAAATGGATTCTGTTATGCTTTCATATTATACTAGTGAATATGAGAACCCTTTGCTTATTGGATGTATACATAATATACGTACTATCCCGTAGTGCACACACATAACTGTTAGGCCTTCAGCAGGTTGCCTCAGTCACAGTATTCGACAGCTTATACAATCACGGATTAAAAAAGCAGGTCTGTTTTTTTTTAGCACTTTTTTACGAGTTGTAATTTTTCACGGCAGTGTTTTTTTTTTTTTTGCTTTGCACTTCTTAGTAAATGACCGAGATTCATACTTAAACAGCCGCGTTTTGACCGATGGTGTATTCATTCGTAATTATTTTCATGGACTACCCAAAAAATACGAATGCCCTCATCACTGCCGTGATTTGAGTTTAGTAAATTACCGAGATGACACTTTGAAGAAAAAACGGCATCTCGGTCAAAATCGGGACCTTAGTAAATATACCCCAGTGTACCCCAGTGTCTCCCTTTTTACACATTACGGCAGCCAGCGTCCCCTTATTACACATTACGGCAGACAGCGTCCCCCTTTTTACACATTACGGCAGACAGTGTCCCCCTTTTTACACATTACGGCAGACAGAGTCCCCTTTTTACACATTATGGCAGACAGCGTCCCCCTTTTTACACATTATGGCAGCCAGCGTCCCCCTTTTAATACATTACGGCAGCCAGCGTCCCCCTTTTTACACATTACGGTAGGCAGCGTCCCCCTTTTTACACATTACGGCAGCCAGCGTCCCCCTTTTTACACATTACGGCAGACAGTGTCCCCTTTTTACACATTACGGCAGACAGCGTCCCCCTTTTTACACATTACAGCAGCCAGCGTCCCCCTTTTTACACATTACGGCAGACAGGGTCCCCCTTTTTACACATTACGGCAGACAGTGTGCCCCTTTTTACACATTACGGCAGACAGCTTCCCCTTTTTACACATTACAGCAAACAGCTTCCCCTTTTTACACATTACGGCAGACAGCTTCCCCTTTTTACACATTACGGCAGACAGAGTCCCCTTTTTACACATTACGGCAGACAGCGTCCCATTTTACACATTCCGCAGACAGCGTCCCCCTTTTTACACATTACAGCAGACAGTGTGCCCCTTTTTACACATTACGGCAGACAGCTTCCCCTTTTTACACATTACGGCAAACAGCTTCCCCTTTTTACACATTACGGCAGACAGCTTCCCCTTTTTACACATTACGGCAGACAGCGTCCCATTTTACACATTACGGCAGACAGCGTCCCCCTTTTTACACATTAAGGCAGACAGTGTCTCCTTTTTTACACATTATGGCAGCCAGCGTCCCCTTATTACACATTACGGCAGACAGTGTCCCCCTTTTTACACATTACGGCAGACAGTGTCCCCCTTTTTACACATTACGGCAGCCAGCGTCCCCTTTTTACACATTACGGCAGGCCGCGTCTCCCTTTTTACACATTACGGCAGGCAGCGTCCCCCTTTGTGTGAGGACGGTAGGGCTGTGTGTGTGGACCGGAGTGAGGAGCTGTGTATTAACCTTTAGTTGAATGGCGATGCTGGGGGTGGTTCCTCCATGGTGGCCGATTCCTTTTGAAAGTGGCTGCAGGAGATGTCAATTTGGTGGCCTGGCCCTTGTTCAGCGTGGTGGGTGGGCTGAGGCAGACACCGGCCGCGCTTCTCTCCCTGGGGCCCTCCTCTATTTTCCTACACGTAGCGCAGGCAGACACTAAGCCTATATTCATCCATACACTACCTCCATACATACATCCATACACTGCCTCCATACATATATACATCTATACACTGCCTCCATACATATATACATCTATACATCCATACACTGCCTCCATACATATATACATCTATACATCCATACACTGCCTCCATACATATATACATCTATACATCCATACACTGCCTCCATACATATATACATCTATACATCCATACACTGCCTCCATACATATATACATCTATACACTGCCTCCATACATATATACATCTATACATCCATACACTGCCTCCATACATATATACATCTATACATCCATACATATATACATCCATACAGTGCTTCCGTACATATATACATCTACACATCCATACACTGCCTCCATACATACACACATATATACATCCATATACTACCTCCGTACATGCATACACACATATATACATCCATACACTACCTTCGTACATACACATATATACATCCATATACTCCCTCTATACATACACACAGATATACATCCATATACACTGCCTCTATACATACATACATCCATATATACACACTGTCTCCATACATACACACATATATACATCCATACATACATGTATATACATACTGTCTCCATACATACACACATATATACATCCATACAGTACCTACATACATACACACATATATACATCCATACAGTACCTCCATACATACACACATAAATACACTGCCTCCGTACATACATACTGTCTCCATCCATATACACATATATACATCTACCGTGCGGGTAACAGGCGGCGGGTGCAGAGTCGTGGGGGGGGGGGGGAGGGTTACAAGATGCAGGAGCGTGTAGCAGGCAGCGGGAGCAGAGTCGTGGGGTGGGGTGGAGAGCGGGTTACAAGTTGCAGGGAGCCAAGTAGGAGCGGGTAACAGGCAGCGGGAGCAGAGTCTGGGGGGGGATGGGGAAGAAGAGCGAGTTACAAGTTGCAGGAGCCGAGTGGGAGTGGGTAACAGGCGGCGGGTGCAGAGCCTGGGGGGGATGGGGTAGAAGAGCGAGTTACAAGATGCAGGAGCCGAGTGGGAGCGTGTAGCAGGCAGCGGGAGCAGAGTCGCGGGGGTGGGGGGTGGAGAGCGGGTTACAAGTTGCAGGGAGCCGAGTGGGAGCGGGTAACAGGCAGCGGGAGCAGAGTCTGCGGGGGGGGGGGGATGGGGAAGAAGAGCGAGTTACAAGTTGCAGGAGCCGAGTGGGAGCGGGTAACATGCAGCGGGAGCAGAGTCGCGGATGTGTGTGTGTGGGGGGTGGGGGGGGTGACAAGAAGCGGCATGTGGGAATGCAATTACGGAGGGGGGAGCATGTTACCCGCTCCCCCAGTTGCAGGGGGAGCGGGTGACATGTTGGAGACCAAACGTACCAGGGGGATGAGGGAAAAATGATGCGGGTGCTCCTGCCATGCGGGAGACTGATCGAGGGGGGGAGCTAGTAAGAAGATAAAGGAGGAGGGGGGGGGGGTGAGGCAACATGTGGGAGCCCAATTGCGGGTGGGTGGAGTCTAGTAACAAGATGCGGGGGGGGTAACCTGTGGGAGCCCAATTGTGGGGGGGCTTTAGTAACAATATGCAGGGGGGGAGGCAACATGTGGGAGCCAAATTGCGGGTAGGGGGGCGATCTAGTAATAAGATGCATCGGGTGGAGGGGGGGGGCAACTTGTGGGAGCCGAATTGTGTGTGTGTGGGGGGGGGGAGTAACAAGATGCAGGGGGGGGGGCAACATGCGGGAGCCGAATTGCGGAGGAGGGGTGGAATCTGGTAATAAGATGCAGGGGGGGGAGGCAACATGTGGGAGCCGAATTGCCGGGGCGGGATAGTAATAAGATACAGGAGGGGGGGCAACGAATTGCGGGGGTAGGAGGAACTGCTAGTAACCAGATGCAGGGGGGAGGGAGGGGGGGCGAGGGGAGCCGAATAGCCATGGGGGGAGCAGCCAGGTGACGATATGAAGGCGGGGGGGAAGGCAGCAGGAGCCGGAGCTGAATAGACGTGGGGGGAGCAGGTGACGAGATGCAGGGAGGGGGGGGGGGGGGCGGCAGCGGGATTCGAACCAGCCGGGTGAGCGACGAGATGCAGGGGGGGGAGGCAGCAGGAGCTGAAGCCGTACAGCCGTGGGGGGGAGCAGCCGGGTGACGAGATGTAGGGAGGGGGGGCAGCGGGAGCCGGAGCTGAACAGCCGTGTGGGGGAGCTGGAGCAGGTGACATGATGCAGGGGGGGGGGGAGGCAGCGGGAGCCGGAGCTGAACAGCCGTGTGGGGGAGCAGGTGACAAGATGCAGGAGGGGAAACTCGGGCAGGCAGCAGGTATGGTGATCAGATGCGAGGGGAGCGCCAGTGCCAGCTCGTAAGCTGCTCCTCGTCTCTTACTGAATAGGGGGAGTTTGGCTGAGCTGAAGCGTTCTCTCGTTCACTGTGCGGTGCAGCCCTCCAGTGGTCGCCGCCCATAGGCAGCTGCCTAAAGCTGCCTAGTGGTAGCGCCGGCCCTGCCGACAACTGTGTTGCACCACTAGGTTTAGCTCTTCTGTCCAGTTCATCATAAACCTTCTTCATGGTGTTTAAGTCTGGAGACTGTGCTTGATCATTTCCATGAGTTGAAGTTTACTGATTCCTCCTCCATGTGTGACAGTTGGTGAAACACACTGAGGAACCGTCCTTTCACCTGCTCGGTGACATTAAAAAAAAAAAACCCTGCTTCTTGTACCAGGGATTTACATTTTTGATTCAATAGTCCATAACATCTTCCAGTCTTCAGTAGTCCACTGGCAGTGCCTCATGGCACGGGCGGGCCTCTTTTTCCTATTTTGCCATCTGAAATTGACATTACTTGTTGCTAACTAAACTTTTTGTCTCAACCCCCTCACAGTTTCCTGCTGACCTCTGCACCATTTCAGGTCATTCACTGGACTTAAATTGCCTAAATTTCAATGAAAACTAAAGAAATGGGGGAGTTCTGGACTTTAGACTGGTACTGCCCATCTATAATGATTAAAATAACAGTGCCCAGATTTAAGGCAGCACAATACCTCTTTACACTGGGTAGCAATGCTTCAGGTGACTGCAAGCTAAGTCCAGTGCTCTTTATACCACAATGAAAACCCACAGGGACTCGAGTCATTCAGAAACATTTCCTCTTGTTACCTGGAGGAGCATTAGAAAGGCTTATCAATTCTCCAGGGCATCTCACCACCCTAAATTAATCTGATGACTATGTGGAAGTTATGTTCCTACCTCCCAACACCCCATCTATACTGCAGGCAACGGACTAAGTCGTTATTGACAATTTCGATGCTGATTATCTACACAGGACCTTGGCTCAGGAAATACAGAAAACTGATGGTGGAAAGTTTTCAACATCAAGGTTGCAGTTAAAACCATTGGTAAGTACTGGGATGACATCACCACCGTGACTATGAATGGTATTTAGCGTAAGTTGTGGCCCGACTGTACGTGTGGTCACTCTCACTGAGAAGCAGATGACAGTGTTGTGCAAGATCAAAGAAAGTTTGTTAGTTTGTTACAGACCTGCACCAGCAGAAATATCACTGGAGGAGATATATGGGCTGATTGTGAGTTGCAACAAGAAAAAGAATAGAGGTATTGCCTCTTGAAGAAGCCGCCTGGGGTGCGGAGAAACGCGTTGAGGGTACAGAGAGAAGGAGCCCTAATACCTTATTGCCCACAAGAATTGGAGTGTGTCCTCCCAGCAGCTGATTCCAGCATTTGCTGGCAATTGCTTAAAACTCCAGCGCAACTGCACTATTCAATCCCCTGGATCACACCGGGAACGCCTTGTGCTTTACCCTGGTGAGCATTACTCCATCAGTACTGGGGGTGGAGAACGCTGCACTGGTGTACTCACATTCTGTCGGAGGAGAGAGCGGCTCCCTGCTTACGCTGCAGACGGACTACGCCGCTGACGAGTCCCGCCGCTGACGGATGTCTCACCCGTGCACAGGGTGATAAAGAGCGGCTACTAATACACCACTGCGGTGCAGCAAAGGAAAAACTGCCAAGTCTGTGAGTAACAGCTATTTCACAAATCCTAAATATTTGCACCGCTCATATATTTACCAAATCTGGAAATCGATGAACTCTTTCCATATTGGAATTGAACTCATATCACCTTGAGGACACCCATATGCACGGTTGTGCTAAATATTCTTGTGTCTTTTACATTTGGGCGAGTAATTAATTACAGATAAAGCTATTAGAGATTATGACTACCTTCTGAGTACTTATGATTAGTTCTTACCATTGTTCAGGCTAGAGGTTTCCGAAACCTCAGTTTTATATGATTACTGTAGTGTGGTCCTGTTTATTTTAATGTGTTATATGTTGTCAGTTTCTGTAATAAATTAGTTTATTTTTATTGCTGTGTCCATCATTGGCATTGAGCGCTCACCTGGTAACTCTTTACAACTGATTGTGAGTTGGACACAAAGTGGCTGCATTTACCTGATGCCGCAGAAGCCTTATTTACTACCTAATGAGAGGTTCCATATGTCTAATACCTGGATACGTTCAGCTACAAGTGGGAAGTCACTCCGCTCACCATTTTGCTGTCTACTGCAACAACCGCCATCATTTGCCTAGGCGCCACCGGCTTCCCTTCCACACCGAGAAATCAGGAAATCTACCAATTCAGGACTATGCTACACTCACAACCAGCCTTATATAAGGGTGTACGTTTGTCTAAAATGTATTCATTACAGACTCAAGGGGCCTGATTGAGATGCGGTCGCAATGCCGACGCAGTAGCGATCATTTTCAGTGACGTAACTGCGAGGCGATGCAAGTGTAGCAGATGCCTACAAGTGAGCAGAGATGACCACCAAAGCATTGCAACATTCTCAGGAATTGCGTCCTTTATCCAACTCCCAGAGTTCCCTGATGACACGCCCTGAAAATGGTCATGACACGCCTGCATGTTTGCAGACATTCCCCATTATTTCACCCAAACGGCCCCTTACTGTCAATCACTCTGCGGCTGATTCCTCACTGTGAGCGACATCGAAGATCTACCTTGGAGCATGCGCGCTGTGCTGCCGATAATCGCTCTCTGAATCAGACCCAAGGTGCGGAAACTTTGAGGTGCCTGATATATAGAAGTTGTTAATAATTATTAGTTTCTTCACTTAGCACTTTTTGCGGTTAGCGCTCACGTTTTCAAGGATGAATTAACAGCACGTAGCGTAGGATTGCTGGACGGACTTGTCTCATAAGGCTAATCTTCTGCTGATTCTCCTGTTTTGATGATAACATTTCTCAAGATATGTTTTTATGTAGAAACGAGATTGCTTCATTACTTCCACTTTTTTATATTGCAATCACAAACCTCATTTAAGAGATGTAGTAAACATTTTGGTTACAAATTAATTTTGTAACGCAAAACAAAAATTCCAGAGACAAAAATCCCTCGTTATGTTTTTATAGAATAGATTTAGTGCTACAACAACAGTTTGCGCACTGCAAAGTATACTGTATCACAATTATTGTGTTAAGCAGTAGTGTGTTAGGCATTTCTGGAATTGATCTTGTGGCGCAAAAATGATAGTACACCACAATAGCAACAAGAGTTACATCAAAATGAATAATGTGTCAGACAACACAAACCTAATAAAGAAATGGCGCTGATCCACCTACAGTAAATGACTGAGAAATTTGCACCATCCCATATGTTTTTTGCTAAATGTGTTCCCTTCCCCCAGTGTGTGGGGACCCCTGGTCGACCGCCAAGGCTGCTTTGTTGTTAATCTTGCTCTTGTCTGTATCTATGTTCTGTGGTTATTTTATTATGTTTTTATTAGTTATTCACTTTTATTTTACTTTAAAACCTTTTTATTCGTTTTAAATACAGATCAGCTGACATAGACACAAGTGGATTCAGCATCAGGATGCATGGAAGTGCATGTACACTGAACTGCGTCGCACACATACATGTGCAACTTGGGCGTAACTTCATAAAAAGAGGCGGAGTAGATGACGGTGCCCCCAAATAAAAAAAACAACCCCTCGTTGGTGCAGTAGCACAGCTGAGAGGGCTGTATCCAGTCAGTTCTGGATAATCTCCAACCACTACCCACCAGTCCTCATCAGACTCACCCCCACCCTTGTATCTCTCCATCCTCATTCCCCATGTTTCTACAGCTCCAGCCCACCCGTGTGTCTCAAGGGCCCCCATCTCTCTACAGCCCTGCAGTATCTCTCCAGTTCCAACCAGTCACCTTCTGTCTGTCCAGCCCTGCACTTTCTGTCCATAACCATTCAGTCCCCCTCTGTATCTCCAGCCCTGCAGTGTCTCTCCATACCCAGCCAGCTTCTACTGTCTCTTCAGCCCAGCATATCTCCAGATCCCTTCTGTCTTTCCAGCCCAGTGCTTTTCCAGAACTAGCTAGTCCCCTTCTGTATGTAGCCATGCAGTGTTTCCCCGCATCCATTCTCCTGGCCTGCAACCCATAGAATCATGTTTCGGAGTCTTGTGGGCTGATCTACAAGCTTGCAAGCATTTTTGTTAACTGCTGTGAATAATTTCTCTATTACATTTTACTGAATAACCCTAAATATGCTCTATAATTGTCACGTCTGAGGAATCTTGTGGATCCGGTTTTGGGGAAGATGACTCTTGAGCACCTGGATCTTTAAATAACAAACGAATGGGACGGATGAAGGTCTGGCGCATTTATTACTTTGAAGAAGTTTAACAGGTTCGCCAAAGGCAGCAGTATGGAGACATGAAACTGAAGGTTTAGCGGATGGCTGGAGATACCGGTACCGTGACCCAGAACTTAGCGAAGAAATCCCGAAGGTTGGTGACTGCGGCGTCCTGGAACAGGTAGCCAGGTAGCTCACGGGAACTAAGTCGGCAGACTGAGTAGAACTGTAACAAGAAGCTTGGGTAGTTGCGGCTAAGAGGAAGCTGACACTGGAGACGCTGCAGGAGCACAGAGAACTAGCTTCACAGATACTTTGAAAGACGTTGCACTGGCAAATTCCCTCCTCCAGGCCTTCCTGTCTTATAGCAGCTGCTCAAAGCTAATTGATCACAGGAATGTGATAAATAGGCGAAGTGTGGACGAGACAGGCTTTTTGCCCACATCCAAGATGGCGCCACCGGAACCCGGCACCGGGAAAACAGCCCAGCCTGATCACTGAAGCCCTGGCTCCACAGCAGCACCACTCACCCCGCCGGAGGAACACGCTGCAAGTCCGCAGAGCCGCCATCCAGAGCCCCTGACCGACCTCCCGGCGTACCCCACCCAGCACCAGCAGCCCGCACCTCCGCCAGCTGGACCTCTCCAGGGGGACCAGACAGGTAAGAGCTGGCTTCCCTGCATATACTGTTTGTCTATGCAAAAAGAGACTATTAATAATGCCACACACACCAAAAAAAGAACAAAAAACCCCTATCATTATACAATTATTATTCTTTCTAATCAATTTATTATCCACTGCCAGTCAAGCATACACCAGACTGCATAAAAAGAATGAATCATGAGCTGGTAAAAGGATTGATTTTCGATAGACAGAAGACCATTACCAATGCCCCTCAAAACACAGCCTATAATGTAAAGAAAAAATGTGCAAGATTGATTTGTCTTTGGACCTTCCCACCTGCCATTATCTTGTATATTAAAAAGGACATGCACAGTTTAACAAACCAAGAACTTCAGGGACAGAGACTGATACTTGTGTGGCTGAAGTGCTTGGTTTGTTCGGGCTCCCACAAAACAAGCTACCAATGGGCTTAAGGTGACTAACAGTGTTGTTAATCATCTCTACAGTTCAAAAATGTTATTCTCAACTTCACCCTCATCAGTGTTAATCTCATCATCATACAATATTAGCTCATCCTCACTGAAATCCACCATTACAAAAGTCTCTGTACTTTGGTGTAATTCGTGGGAAAGGTTTTCCTCATAGAATTTGTAGTTCATTTTTATGACCATCAGCTTTTCTAAATTTTTCGGAAATAGCCTCCTACGCCAATTGCTCACAAGGATCCCAGCTGTGCTCAACACTCTTCCCGAGTACACACTGTAGGTTGGGCAGCTTAAGTAAAGCATAGCTACTTTGTACACTGGGCTCCAAATTGCCTTTTCTTCCCTCCCAGTATTCACAGGGAAGGTATGACATGCTAATTTGTACATTGTCATTAAAATAAACCTCCACTATTCTATTGATGGTTACTGTATCAGATTGAGTCACAGTAGATGTGTCAATAATTTTGGTTAATTCTTTTAGGTCTGGCCAGATATCACTTTGGTGTACTGAGGGGACTCTTCCTCATAAACAAGTGGGTCTCTTGGAAATGGTCAGTTTTTTCTGGCAGCAACACTTACAAGAGAAACTAAAGCAGGAGCCATCATCTCGTGTACCACTTGAGCTGACAACGTGCTCAACAGGAGCTCTGTGCATCTCTTAACTTATGTGTCAGTTGGAAAGAAAGACATTATGTATGACTAAAACCTAAGTTCAAGCCTGGTTGCCAAAATGTAGTGATCCAACTACAAGATGTTGACAACCCTTTGGTCCTGATGAAGTGGATAAAGAACTTCATTTACAAGTACAACATACTTAGCAGAATCGCTTTGTTTAATCTCCTCCTTCAGTTTCTCTAGTAGCTTTTCCAGTTGTTTAATTAAGGGAATCACTTGACTTAGGTTGGCAGGGTATGAGCTTACTAAATTGGCTGCTACTTCAAATGGTTATAGTAGGAAAGTATTCTCCACTGTATTGGACTAAGTTGCATTCTGTCACCTCTCCTTGTATCATGACTTGTTGTGTAGGTTTGGAAGGCTTGTTGCTGTTCTTCCATTCACTGAGGCATATAAAAGGTGGAATTCCACTTGATTACTACCTCTTGCTTCAGATGGTGGCATGGTGTAAGAAATTATGAATACCAGTGCTGGGGTGCACTTACAGAGACATCAAATCATACAAACTACACCAATTGTCATAGATACATAATTTAATAGAATTACATACATAAAACTTTGAAAATTGACACAAAAAAAGAAGTGACATCCGCTATTTAAATGAACTGCGACATAAGGTGTACCCACCTACAGGCCTGTTACAACATTACAATATAACAGAATGGATAATAACTAAAATGTACTGCATGAGTCAAAAAACAGTCATACAGTATCTTCCAAATCTTTGTTTGTATTAATATCACTTGAGCCATAAAGCAGCAGTATATAGAGTTAGTTTACTGATTATTAGTAGGTATCAACTTGCAGGATCAGGGAAAACCCTCATGGGCCGCACTGTCTGGGGGCCGACCTCCTCCTCTAGAGATCCAGTTCCAGATTCTATCCTAGTGCACTTAAATTATACATTATACAAATATTACATTATACTGCAAGACTATGGTGTATTTGCTGCAGTGCATTCCTGTTATACATTTACATGCATACGCTAGCAGTGTTTAATATATATATATATTAGTGATGTGCACCGGAAATTTTTCGGGTTTTGTGTTTTGGTTTTGGGTTCGGTTCCGCGGCCGTGTTTTGGGTTAGAACGCTTTTTGGCAAAACCTCACCAAATTTTTTTTGTCGGATTCGGTTGTGTTTTGGATTCGGGTGTTTTTTTCAAAAAACCCTAAAAAACAGCTTAAATCATAGAATTTGGGGGTCATTTTGATCCCATAGTATTATTAACCTCAATAACCATAATTTACACTGATTTCCAGTCTATTCTGAACACCTCACACCTCACAATATTATTTTTAGTCCTAAAATTTGCACTGAGGTCGCTGGATGGCTAAGCTAAGTGACCCTAGTGGCCGACACAAACACCTGGCCCATCTAGGAGTGGCACTGCAGTGTCACGCAGGATGGCCCTTCAAAAAAATACTCCCCAAACAGCACATGACGCAAAGAAAAAAAGAGGCGCAATGAGGTAGCTGTGTGACTAAGCTCAGCGACCCAAGTGGCCGACACAAACACCTGGCCCATCTAGGAGTGGCACTGCAGTGTCAGGCAGGATGGCCCTTCAAAAAAATACTCCCCAAACAGCACATGACACAAAGAAAAAAAGAGGCGCAATGAGGTAGCTGTGTGACTAAGCTCAGCGACCCAAGTGGCCGACACAAACACCTGGCCCATCTAGGAGTGGCACTGCAGTGTCACGCAGGATGGCCCTTCAAAAAAATACTCCCCAAACAGCACATGACGCAAAGAAAAATGAAAGAAAAAAGAGGTGCAAGATGGAATTGTCCTTGAGCCCTCCCACCCACCCTTATGGTGTAAAAACAGGATATGCACACTTTAACGAACCCATCATTTCAGCGACAAGGTCTGCCACACGACTGTGACTGAAATGACTGGTTGGTTTGGGCCCCCACCAAAAAAGAAGCAATCAATCTCTCCTTGCACAAACTGGCTCTACGGAGGCAAGATGTCCACCTCATCATCATCGTCCGATTCATCACCCCTTTCACTGTGTACATCCCCCTCCTCACAGATTATTAATACGTCCCCACTGGAATCCACCATCTCAGGTCCCCGTGTACTTTCTGGAGGCAATTGCTGCTGGTGAATGCCTCCATGGAGGAATTGATCATAATTCATTTCAATGAACATCATCTTCTCCACATTTTCTGGAAGTAACCTCGTACGCCGATTGCTGACAAGGTGAGCAGCGGCACTAAACACTCTTTCGGAGTACACACTGGAGGGAGGGCAACTTAGGTAGAATAAAGCCAGTTTGTGCAAGGGCCTCCAAATTGCCTCTTTTTCCTGCCAGTATACGTACGGACTGTCTGACGTGCCTACTTGGATGCGGTCACTCATATAATCCTCCACCATTCTTTCAATGGTGAGAGAATCATATGCAGTGACAGTAGACGACATGTCAGTAATCGTTGTCAGGTCCTTCAGTCCGGACCAGATGTCAGCATCAGCAGTCGCTCCAGACTGCCCTGCATCACCGCCAGCGGGTGGGCTCGGAATTTGTAGCCTTTTCCTCGCACCCCCAGTTGCGGGAGAATGTGAAGGAGGAGATGTTGACGGGTCGCGTTCCGCTTGACTTGACAATTTTCTCACCAGCAGGTCTTTGAACCTCTGCAGACTTGTGTCTGCCGGAAAGAGAGATCCAACGTAGGTTTTAAATCTAGGATCGAGCACGGTGGCCAAAATGTAGTGCTCTGATTTCAACAGATTGACCACACGTGAATCCTGGTTAAGCGAATGAAGGCCTCCATCCACAAGTCCCACATGCCTAGCGGAATCGCTCTGTTTTAGCTCCTCCTTCAATGCCTCCAGCTTCTTCTGCAAAAGCCTGATGAGGGGAATGACCTGACTCAGGCTTGCAGTGTCTGAACTGACTTCACGTGTGGCAAGTTCAAAAGGTTGCAGAACCTTGCACAACGTTGAAATCATTCTCCACTGCGCTTGAGACAGGTGCATTCCACCTCCTTTGCCTATATCGTGGTCAGATGTATAGGCTTGAATGGCCTTTTGCTGCTCCTCCATCCTCTGAAGCATATAGAGGGTTGAATTCCACCTCGTTACCACCTCTTGCTTCAGATGATGGCAGGGCAGGTTCAGGCGTTTTTGGTGGTGCTCCAGTCTTCTGTACGCAGTGCCTGTACGCCGAAAGTGGCCCGCAATTCTTCTGGCCACCGACAGCATCTCTTGCACGACCCTGTCGTTTTTTAAATAATTCTGCACCACCAAATTCAAGGTATGTGCAAAACATGGGACGTGCTGGAATTTGCCCAGATGTAATGCACGCACAATATTGCTGGCGTTGTCCGATGCCACAAAGCCCCAGGAGAGTCCAATAGGGGTAAGCCATTCTGCGATGATCTTCCTCAGTTGCCGTAAGAGGTTTTCAGCTGTGTGCGTATTCTGGATAGCGGTGATACAAAGCGTAGCCTGCCTAGGAACGAGTTGGCATTTGCGAGATGCTGCTACTGGTGCTGCCGCTGCTGTTCTTGCAGCGGGAGGCAATACATCTACCCAGTGGGCTGTCACAGTCATGTAGTCCTGAGTCTGCCCTGCTCCACTTGTCCACATGTCCGTGGTTAAGTGGACATTGGGTACAACTGCATTTTTTAGGACACTGGTGAGTCTTTTTCTGACGTCCGTGTACATTCTCGGTATCGCCTGCCTAGAGAAGTGGAACCTAGATGGTATTTGGTAACGGGGGCACACTACCTCAAGCAATTGTCTAGTTCCCCGTGAACTAACGGCGGATACCGGACGCACGTCTAACACCAACATAGTTGTCAAGGCCTCAGTTATCCGCTTTGCAGCAGGATGACTGCTGTGATATTTCATCTTCCTCGCAAAGGACTGTTGGACAGTCAATTGCTTACTGGAAGTAGTATAAGTGGTCTTCCGACTTCCCCTCTGGGATGATGATCGACTCCCAGCAGCAACAACAGCAGCGCCAGCAGCAGTAGGCGTTACACTCAAGGATGCATCGGAGGAATCCCAGGCAGGAGAGGACTCGTCAGACTTGCCAGTGACATCGCCTGCAGGACTATTGGCTTTCCTGGGTAAGGAGGAAATTGACACTGAGGGAGTTGGTGGTGTGGTTTGCGCGAGCTTGGTTACAAGAGGAAGGGATTTACTGGTCAGTGGACTGCTTCCGCTGTCGCCCAAAGTTTTTGAACTTGTCACTGACTTATTATGAATGCGCTGCAGGGGACGTATAAGGGAGGATGTTCCGAGGTGGTTAACGTCCTTACCCCTACTTATTACAGCTTGACAAAGGCAACACACGGCTTGACACCAGTTGTCCGCATTTCTGTTGAAATAATTCCACACTGAAGAGCTGATTTTTTTGGTATTTTGACCAGGCATGTCAACGGCCCTATTCCTCCCACGGACAACAGGTGTCTCCCCGGGTGCCTGACTTAAACAAACCACCTCACCATCAGAATCCTCCTTGTCAATTTCCTCCCCAGCGCCAGCAACACCCATATCCTCATCCTGGTGTACTTCAACACTGACATCTTCAATTTGACTATCAGGTACTGGACTGCGGGCGCTCCTTCCAGCACTTGCAGGGGGCGTGCAAATGGTGGAAGGCGCAAGCTCTTCCTGTCCAGTGTTGGGAAGGTCAGGCATCGCAACCGACACAATTGGACTCTCCTTTGGGATTTGTGATTTCGAAGAACGCACAGTTCTTTGCTGTGCTTTTGCCAGCTTAAGTTTTGTTTTTTTTCTAGCGAGAGGATGAGTGCTTCCATCCTCATGTGAAGCTGAACCACTAGCCATGAACATAGGCCAGGGCCTCAGCCGTTCCTTGCCACTCCGTGTCGTAAATGGCATATTGGCAAGTTTACGCTTCTCCTCAGACGCTTTTAATTTTGATTTTTGGGTCATTTTACTGATCTTTTGTGTTTTGGATTTTACATGCTCTGTACTATGACATTGGGCATCGGCCTTGGCAGACAACGTTGATGGCATTTCATCGTCTCGGCCATGACTAGTGGCAGCAGCTTCAGCACGAGGTGGAAGTGGATCTTGATCTTTCCCTATTTTTTTAACCTCCACATTTTTGTTCTCCATATTTTAATGTGCACAACTAAAAGCCACCACAGGTATACAATGTAGATGGATGGATAGTATAGTATTATATTACTTATGGACGACGAGTGCACTGACGACACAGAGGTAGGTACAGCCATGGCCTACCGTACTGCTTATATATATAATATACTGTATAACGGACCTGGTGGACACTGTCAGCAGACTGCTAAACTAGTATGAAGAAAAAAAAACCCACCAAAGGTATACAATGTAGATGGATGGATAGTATAGTATTATATTACTTATGGACGACGAGTGCACTGACGACACAGAGGTAGGTACAGCCGTGGCCTACCGTACTGCTTATATATATAATATACCGTATATAACGGACCTGGTGGACACTGTCAGCAGACTGCTAAACTAGTATGAAGAAAAAAAAAACACCACAGGTATACAATGTAGATGGATGGATAGTATAGTATTATATTACTTATGGACGACGAGTGCACTGACGACACAGAGGTAGGTACAGCCGTGGCCTACCGTACTGCTTATATATATAATATACTGGTGGACACTGTCAGCAGACTGCTAAACTAGTATGAAGAAAAAAAAAACCACCACAGGTATACAATGTAGATGGATGGATAGTATAGTATTATAATAAGAATTTACTTACCGATAATTCTATTTCTCGTAGTCCGTAGTGGATGCTGGGAACTCCGTAAGGACCATGGGGAATAGCGGCTCCGCAGGAGACTGGGCACAAAAGTAAAGCTTTAGGACTACCTGGTGTGCACTGGTGTGCACTGGCTCCTCCCCCTATGACCCTCCTCCAAGCCTCAGTTAGGATACTGTGCCCGGACGAGCGTACACAATAAGGAAGGATTTTGAATCCCGGGTAAGACTCATACCAGCCACACCAATCACACCGTATAACTTGTGATCTGAACCCAGTTAACAGTATGATAACATAGGAGACTCTAGAAAAGATGGCTCACTACAACAATAACCCGATTTAGTTAACAATAACTATGTACAAGTATTGCAGACAATCCGCACTTGGGATGGGCGCCCAGCATCCACTACGGACTACGAGAAATAGAATTATCGGTAAGTAAATTCTTATTTTCTCTGACGTCCTAGTGGATGCTGGGAACTCCGTAAGGACCATGGGGATTATACCAAAGCTCCCAAACGGGCGGGAGAGTGCGTATGACTCTGCAGCACCGAATGAGAGAACTCCAGGTCCTCCTCAGCCAGGGTATCAAATTTGTAGAATTTAGCAAACGTGTTTGCCCCTGACCAAGTAGCTGCTCGGCAAAGTTGTAAAGCCGAGACCCCTCGGGCAGCCGCCCAAGATGAGCCCACTCTCTGTGTGGAATGGGCTTTTACAGATTTTGGCTGTGGCAGGCCTGCCACAGAATGTGCAAGCTGAATTGTACTACAAATCCAACGAGCAATAGTCTGCTTAGAAGCAGGAGCACCCAGCTTGTTGGGTGCATACAGGATAAACAGCGAGTCAGATTTTCTGACTCCAGCCGTCCTGGAAACATATATTTTCAGGGCCCTGACAACGTCTAGCAACTTGGAGTCCTCCAAGTCCCTAGTAGCCGCAGGCACCACAATAGGTTGGTTCAGGTGAAACGCTGAAACCACCTTAGGGAGAAACCGAGGACGAGTCCTCAATTCCGCCCTGTCCGTATGGAAAATCAGATAAGGGCTTTTACAGAATCAAGCCGCCAATTCTGACACGCGCCTGGCCCAGGCCAGGGCCAACATCTTTAAGTGGTTCAAACCAATGTGACTTTTGGAACCCAAAAACTACATTGAGATCCCAAGGTGCCACTGGAGGCACAAAAGGAGGCTGTATATGCAGTACCCCTTTTACAAACGTCTACACTTCAGGGACTGAAGCTAGTTCTTTCTGGAAGAAAATTGACAGGCCGAAATTTTAACCTTAATGGACCCCAATTTCAGGCCCATAGACACGCCTGTTTGCAGGAAATGTAGGAATCGACCCAGTTGAAATTCCTCCGTCGGGCCTTACTGGCCTCGCACCACGCAACATATTTTCGCCAAATGCGGTGATAATGTTTTGCGGTTACATCCTTCCTGGCTTTGATCAGGATAGGGATGACTTCATCCGGAATGCCTTTTTCCTTCAGGATCCGGCGTTCAACCGCCATGCCGTCAAACGCAGCCGCGGTAAGTCTTGGAACAGACAGGGTCCTTGCTGGAGCAGGTCCCTTCATAGAGGTAGAGGCCACGGATCCTCCGTGAGCATCTCTTGAAGTTCCGGTTACCAAGTCCTTCTTGGCCAATCCGGAACCACGAATATAGTGCTTACTCCTCTCCATCTTATCAATCTCAGTACCTTGGGTATGAGAGGCAGAGGAGGGAACACATACCCTGATTGGTACACCCACGGTGTTACCAGAGCGTCTACAGCTTATTGCCTGAGGGTCCCTGGACCTGGCGCAATACCTGTCGAGTTTTTAATCATGTGGAAGACTTCTGGGTGAAGTCCCCACTCTCCCGGGTGGAGGTCGTGCTGAGGAAGTCTGCTTCCCAGTTGTCCACTCCCGGAATGAATACTGCTGACAGTGCTATCACATGATTTTCAGCCCAGCGAAGAATCCTTGCAGCTTCTGCCATTGCCCTCCTACTTCTTGTGCCACCCTGTCTGTTTACGTGGGTGACTGCCGTGATGTTGTCCGACTGGATCAACACCGGCTGACCTTGAAGCAGAGGTCTTGCTAAGCTTAGAGCATTGTAAATGTCCCTTAGCTTCAGGATATTTATGTGAAGTGATGTCTCCAGGCTTGACCATAAGCCCTGGATATTCCTTCCCTGTGTGACTGCTCCCCAGCCTCGCAGGCTGGCATCCGTGGTCACCAGGACCCAGTCCTGAATGCCTAATCTGCGGCCCTCTAGAAGATGAGCACTCTGCAACCACCACAGGAGGGACACCCTTGTCCTTGGTGACAGGGTTATCCGCTGATGCATCTGAAGATGCGATCCGGACCATTTGTCCAGCAGGTCCCACTGGAAAGTTCTTGCGTGGAATCTGCCGAATGGGATTGCTTCGTAGGAAGCCACCATTTTACCCAGAACCCTTGTGCATTGATGCACTGAGACTTGGCTCGGTTTTAGGAGGTTCCTGACTAGCTTGGATAACTCCCTGGCTTTCTCCTCCGGGAGAAACACCTTTTTCTGGACTGTGTCCAGGATCATCCCTAGGAACAGAAGACACGTCGTCGGAACCAGGTGCGATTTTGGAATATTGAGAATCCAATCGTGCTGCCGCAACACTACCTGAGATAGTGCTACACCGACCTCCAACTGTTCCCTGGATCTTACCCTTATCAGGGAATTGTCCAAGGAAGGGATAACTAAAATTCACTTCCTTCGAAGGAATATCATCATTTCGGCCATTACCTTGGTAAAGACCCGGGGTGCCGTGTACCATCCATACGGCAGCGTCTGAACTGATAGTGACAGTTCTGTACCATAAACCTGAGGTACCCTTGGTGAGAAGGGTAAATTTTGACATGAAGGTAAGCATCCTTGATGTCCCGAGACATCATGTAGTCCCCTTCTTCCAGGTTCGCAATCACTGCTCTGAGTGACTCAATCTTGAATTTGAACCTCTGTACGTAAGTGTTCAAAGATTTTAGATTTAGAATCGGTCTCACCGAGCCGTCCGGCTTCGGTACCACAACAGTGTGGAATAATACCCCGTTCCCTGTTGCAGGAGGGGTATCTTGATTATCACCTGCTGGGAATACAGCTTGTGAATGGCTTCCAAAACTGTCTCCCTGTCAGAAGGAGACATCGGTAAAGCCGACTTTAGGAAACGGCGAGGGGGAGACGTCTCGAATTCTAATTTGTACCCCTGAGATATCACCTGAAGGATCCAGGGGTCTACTTGCGAGTGAGCCCACTGCGCGCTGAAATTCATTGAGACGGGCCCCCCACCGTGCCTGATTCTGCTTGTAAAGCCCCAGCGTATACTGAGGGCTTGGCAGAGGCGGGAGAGGGTTTCTGTTCCTGGGAACTGGCTGATTTCTGCAGCCTTTTTCCTCTCCCTCTGTCACGGGGCAGAAATGAGGAACCTTTTGCCCGCTTGTCCACGAAAAGACTGCGCCTGATAATACGGCGTCTTCTCATGTTGAGAGGCGACCTGGGGTACAAACGTGGAATTCCCAGCTGTTGCCGTGGCCACCAGGTCTGAAAGACCGACCCCAAATAACTCCTCCCTTAATAAAGCAATACTTCCAAATGCCGTTTGGAATACGCATCACCTGACCACTGACGTGTCCATAACCCTCTACTGGTAGAAATGGACAACGCGCTTAGACTTGATGCCAGTCGGCAAATATTCCGCTGTGCATCACGCATATATAAAAATGCATCTTTTAAATGCTCTATAGGCAAAAATATACTTTCCCTATCTAGGGTATCAATATTTTCAGTCAGGGAATCCGACCACGCCAACCCAGCACTGCACATCCAGGCTGAGGCGATTGCTGGTCGCAGTATAACACCAGTATGTGTGTAAATACCTTTTAGGATACCCTCCTGCTTTCTATCAGCAGGATCCTTAAGGGCGGCCATCTCAGGCGAAGGTAGAGCCCTTACAAGCGTGTGAGCGCTTTATCCCCCCTAGGGGGTGTTTCCCAATGCACCCTAACCTCTGGCGGGAAAGGATATAATGCCAATAACATTTTAGAAATTATCCGTTGTTATCGGGGGAAACCCACGCATCATCACACACCTCATTTAATTTCTCAGATTCAGGAAAACTACAGGTAGTTTTTCCTCACCGTACATAATACCCCTTTTTTTGGTGGTACTCGTATTATCAGAAATGTGTAAAACATTTTTCATTGCCTCAATCATGTAACGTGTGGCCCTACTGGAAGTCACATTCGTCTCTTCACCGTCGACACTGGAGTCAGTATCCGTGTCGGCGTCTATATCTGCCATCTGAGGTAACGGGCGCTTTAGAGCCCCTGACGGCCTATGAGACGTCTGGACAGGCACAAGCTGAGTAGCCGGCTGTCTCATGTCAACCACTGTCTTAAATACAGAGCTGACACTGTCACGTAATTCCTTCCAACAGTTCATCCACTCAGGTGTCGACCCCCTAGGGGGTGACATCACTATTACAGGCAATCTGCTCCGTCTCCACATCATTTTTCTCCTCATACATGTCGACACAAAAGTACCGACATACAGCACACACACAGGGAATGCTCTGATAGAGGACAGGACCCCACTAGCCCTTTGGGGAGACAGAGGGAGAGTTTGCCAGCACACACCAGAGCGCTATATATATACAGGGATAACCTTATATAAGTGTTTTTCCCCTTATAGCTGCTGTATAGTTAATACTGCGCCCAATTAGTGCCCCCCTCTCTTTTTTTAACCCTTTCTGTAGTGTAGTGACTGCAGGGGAGAGACAGGGAGCTTCCCTCCAACGGAGCTGTGAGGGAAAATGGCGCCAGTGTGCTGAGGAGATAGGCTCCACCCCTTTTTTGCAGACTTTTCTCCTGCTTTTTTATGGATTCTGGCAGGGGTTAAATGCATCCATATAGCCCAGGAGCTATATGTGATGCATTTTTTTTGCCATCCAAGGTGTTTTTATTGCGTCTCAGGGCGCCCCCCCCCAGCGCCCTGCACCCTCAGTGACCGAAGTGTGAAGTGTGCTGAGAGCAATGGCGCACAGCTGCAGTGCTGTGCGCTATCTTGTTGAAGACAGGACGTCTTCTGCCGCCGATTTTCCGGACCTCTTCTGCCTTCTGGCTCTGTAAGGGGGCCGGCGGCGCGGCTCTGGGACCCATCCAAGCTGGGCCTGTGATCGTCCCTCTGGAGCTAATGTCCAGTAGCCTAAGAAGCCCAATCCACTCTGCACGCAGGTGAGTTCGCTTCTTCTCCCCTTAGTCCCTCGATGCAGTGAGCCTGTTGCCAGCAGGTCTCACTGAAAATAAAAAACCTAATCTAAAACTTTCACTAAGAAGCTCAGGAGAGCCCCTAGTGTGCACCCTTCTCGTTCGGGCACAGAGATCTAACTGGGGCTTGGAGGAGGGTCATAGGGGGAGGAGCCAGTGCACACCAGATAGTCCTAAAGCTTTCTTTAGATGTGCCCAGTCTCCTGCGGAGCCGCTATTCTCCATGGTCCTTACGGAGTCCCCAGCATCCACTTAGGACGTTAGAGAAATAATTTTAAACCTATTTAAACAGACAAACCATCCAATCTGCGTGTGTAGTTGGCACCAAATAGAAATAAAAAAACAAACAGATTTTCAAAGACAATAACGTACTGTTCCTACCTTCCAGTTCCCGAATTCCCTCAGCACTCCTTACCAAGTGAAGCAGGCGCTTATCTGGTCAGCACTGCGAGGGATAGCACCTTCCCGCCTTTTGCTGATCGATAATGTCTGCTAAAGTTACCTAGTGCAGATATGTGAAGACCGGAGGAGCCCTCACTTGACAAAGCTGAATATATTTGTCCTATTAAAAACACGTTAAAGGTTAAAGAACACAGTACGCAATTGGCGCAAAAAGTACCGCAAGGGTACTCCCTTAACTATACCTTAAGGAATGTACTTATACTGTAAACATTTGTGCAGTGACAATGTGTAGATGTAATGCAGTGTAACCTTGTTAGCTTAAAAGCTGTATGAGCGACTATGACGCTCTGAGAACCTTTATGCATTTATAATAATCAATCAAATACCGGTCTAAGGTTCTAACGCCTTTAGTGAGAGAATGAACGTTCAAAAAGAATAATACAATACAAGCTATACACTACCAAAATAACATAGAATATCTAACCAAGTAACTAACATATTATACAATAAAGACACAAGTACGTTTAAGGGGGAGGGGAGAGAGAGGGGGAGAGAGAATGGCTAACAATAACAATAAGACAATATGGTTGCAGAGAAGCTTACACATGTGAGGAACACTCGCTGCGCAGTTAGTCAATGCTGAGAATCTTTGTGGAGAAAATACTTGAGCTTACCCATACTGGCTGTCCCTATATACACAACCCCACAATACCGCATGGGACAGAAGCTAGACTCCATTTTGGGAAAACTCCCATGATTCCAAAGACTGCACCACATGGCTGAAAGGGGGAGGGGAAAACACCCAGCAGCAGCCATTTTACTCAAACCAACTAATCTTATTCCACATTCTAATCCAACTTCCTAGAACCATCTTATTGCATACAGTCCATGTTATATGAATCACCAGATCACAATGTAACCACACATCCCAGCATGCCATTGCTACAGAACCCATATTCACAAGTAACTGCATGGCGGTATTCATGATTGACAAGATATATTATAACAAACCAGCACAATCTATTTTAAATCACCATAGGCAAACAAAACCACAAATGCTATGCTACAGGTTGTCTAATGTCCCAGCTACCATCACAGATTCCCAGATCTATCACACAAACAAGTTACAATATCCTATTTAAACCAGCACCATTGACCGTAAAGCAATCTGTCTATATTTCCTTATCTAGCCATGTGAATTCTATACTTAGCCTTCCGCTTGGAGGTCAGTCCTAGGGATGAAGCAGCCATGCTGCTGGGTGCCAGGTAGCTGTGTGAGTCAGTGAGCCCTGTGATTTCCAGTGGATAATATCATACCTGCATTCCAGCTGTGGGGGTGTGTCAACCACAGGAAGTGTGTCTTTCACAGTATGTGAGCTAGCTGTATCAGTGGCCTTGGTTATGCAAAACGATGGGTGATGACTAACACATTCCTGTCTTGTGGAAAGCTATTGTTTGGCGAATACAAAACAAAACCCTGTCTCTGGGTTTTGTTCGATATTCATGATGTCCACTTTCAGTTGAGACAATGACATCTCAGCAATCATTCTTCTGGAGACAAATCCAGCCCCATTTCGTAAACACAGGTGTTGGCCCTCCTCATTGAGTCTCAAAGCTCAGTGTAATTAAAGGCTATTGTACTCCGTCTGCGGGAAAGATACTGATTTGGAATACAATTAATCTTCAATTACTATTCCTGTGCTTAACTATGCATATGAACATGTGAAGCCCTCCCAACATGCAAGCTATTGTTTGGGGAATCTCTAAGGTCAAAGAGCCATCTTTAATATACCATACTTTGCTGAACTCAGGGGAATATTAACTTATAAAATACATTATTTTGATTTAAATATGCCGCGTGCACACACACATGAAGTGCATATATGGCAACGTGCAGCGTGATATTTTTCTGACTTTGACAGTATCACCAGTGCGCAGGGTTCTCTCTACTAACTGGCAACATTTTATTAGTAATGGCAACAATAGGAAATTTTAGAAGCGGATGGGAGGGGCATTTCTTAGTGGGAGGAGCTATGATTAGGGGGAGGAGTAATACTTCTTAAACCGCCCCCCCCCCTAAAAGTTAAGTCTAGATCCGTCACTGGGGCGAGCGCAAATGAGCCCCTGTGTGGGCACGGTGGCGTGCTACACACGCCACACTATCTATTCTCCCTCCAGGGGGTCGTGGACCCCCAAGAGGGAGAAAAGATGTCGGTATGCCGGCGGTCAGTATGCCGGCGGTCGGTATGCCGGCGGGCGGGATTCCGGCGCCGGTATGCTGGTCGTTGGGAGCCCGGCCGCCGGCAAACAGAAGACCACCCCAACATGCAGGATCCCAACAACTACTGGGTAAGTATACTAAGCTTAACCCCCTGCGTTGTAACCCTCTCTCTCCGGTGGTGCATAACCCTAACCATCCCTTCCCGCGGCATAACCCGAAGCAGCCCTGGCATGCTTACCTTTTGGATGCCGGTTGTCGGGATTCCTGCACCGGCAATGTGATCGAACTTGGGATCACAGTCGGTATTCTGAGCAGTGTTGGGATTCCAGCATTGGCATTCCGAACACCGGGATACGGTCAGGCACTGTCCATTAACCATCCCATGCCAACCTCTGCTACTACGGTTAAGGTTCCCTGAGTTAGTATGTGGCCAGTAAGATACGTTTTTATTCATGTGTCCGAGAAAGACAGATTTCATGGGCTGTATCAGCTGGATTAATGCATCATTTTTGCAATTTTTATTTATTCAATTACCAACTAAGAAAGCTGATCTATTTCTGCATTATCTGAGAAAATTGCTAACACTGACCGGCATATAATTTTTTTACTTAAATTCCTGACTGACTGCTGTATCATACATAACCCACATGGTAAGCAGATGAGTATGTTCTTTACTATCGCCCAAATATTGTGACATCATACTCACCCCATCTGGTTTGTAATCACATAGTGCTAAATCCCCTCTGGCTGATATGGGGCACGCTGTCTCCATTATTAAGACTTCCAATGATTGGGAATGTTCCTCCTCCTAAAAAGAGATTATTTGTAAATGTAAGATCCTGAGCTCTGCAAAAGCAATGATACAACCTTTTATACCCTCTTGTAAATTAAAAAAAAATTGGCATTACAAGATTTTTAATGTCAGTAAAATGTGCTAGCATCATATTGCTATTGGTACTGTACGCATTGGTGGTATTTGTGCTATTGGTACTGTACGCATTGGTGGTATTTGTGCTATTGGTACTGTACGCATTGGAGGTATTTGTGCTGTTGGTACTGTACGCATTGGTGGTATTTGTGCTGTTGGTACTGTACGCATTGGTGGTATTTGTGCTATTGGTACTGTACGCATTAGTGGTATTTGTGTTGTTGGCACTGTACGGATTAGTGGTGTTTGTGCTATTGGTACTGTACACATTGGTGGTATTTGTGTTATTGGTACTGTACACATTAGTGGTTTTTGTGCTGTTGGTACTGTACACATTGGTGGTATTTATTGCTATTGGTATTGTACGCATTGGTGGTATTTATTGCTATTGGTATTGTACAATGCGTACTGTGCGATTGTACAATGTGCGATTGGTATTGTACGCATTGGTGGTATTTATTGCTATTGGTATTGTACGCATTAACGGTATTTATTGCTATTGGTATTGTGCGCATTGGTGGTATTTATTGCTATTGGTATTGTACAATTCGTACTGTGCGATTGTACAATGTGCAATTGGTATTGTACGCATTGGTGGTATTTATTGCTATTGGTATTGTACGCATTGGTGGTATTTATTGCTATTGGTATTGTATGCATTGGTGGTATTTATTGCTATTGGTATTGTACGCATTGGTGGTATTTATTGCTATTGGTATCGTACACATTGGTGGTATTTATTGCTATTGGTATTGTACGCATTGGTGATATTTATTGCTATTGGTTTTGTACAGTGCGTACTGTGCGATTGTACCGTGCGATTGTACAATGCGTACAATGGTGGTATTTTTGCTATTGGTACTGTATGCTTTGGTGGTACTATGGGCTTAATTCAGACCTGATTGCTCCTATGCGTTTATGCAGAGGTCTGCGATCAGATAGCCACCCACAGAGAGTGAAAACCCGTCCCGTGCAAGTGTGCGAATACATGCGCATGTCAAGTGAAAACTTCACAGCTGCAAATCCGCTCGCAACTCACTCACCATCAAATGATTTTTCCAGTCTATACAGTGTGTGCGTAGCCCAGGACTCACTCCTACAGAGCGATACAAACAGGCTGATCACACACCCGCCCTGAAAACGCTTGGGAACGCCTGCGTTTTTCCTGAAACTCCCAGACAACGGGCAGTTACCACCCCCAAATGTCGGCTTCCTGTCATTCAACTTGCGTACGTGTACAGATTTTTTGGCATTTTGGCCTCATGCCTGCGTATTATGATCCGTACGCATGCGCAGTTGATTGATAATCGGGCTCTGTACGATTTCACACAACAGCAATTAGGTCTGGATTAGGCCCTATGTTGGGGGCATTACTATATATTTCTGGGATGTGATGAAGATACCGGCTGTCAAGATCCCGGCAGTCGAATTACCGATGCCGGAATCCCGACACTTGATGGAATCCTTATGTCAGAACTCCAAAAGGGGCAGAAGACCAAAGCCGAAATCCCGACAGCCACCATCCCGACCGTAAGAACAGCCAGCGAGTTAGGTTTAGGGACAGTAATGGAGGCTTAGGTTTAGTTGCAACATGGGTTCAGGTTAGGCTGTGGGGGTGGGGTAGGTTAAGGCTAGGCTACAGGGAGGGGAGGTTAGGGTTAGGCATCTCTGGGGGGTCTTAGGGTCAGGCTGCGGGGTAGTCATGGTTAGGCTTAGGCAGCAGGGATGGGGGGTTAGGATCAGGCACCTCCAGGGGGTGGTTAGGGTCAGGCACTAAGAGGGAGGTTCGGGTTAGGCTGCAGGAACAGAGGGTTAGGGTTAGAGGATAGGGGAGAGGGAGTAATAGCTCTAATCACCCCTGTTGGGATTTCAAATGTCAGGATTTCATACATCGGGATTCCGGCGTCATTATCATGAATGCTGGGATCCCGACCACTGGCTTAACATAATGATTTCATGATCATTACTATATATTTCTATTATTATGTGGGCACTATCTATGTATAAGTCTAGGGGTTCTGCCGTATAAATCCAGGGGTGCTGCTGTACTTGATCCTAGGTTTAAATGGTTTAAATGAAAGCCTAGAGCAGAATATGAAACAAGCTTCAACATCACAAACAGATTTGTGAAAATATAGCCGCAAAGGTGGAAATGGAAATTGCTATTTTGACGAACTGTTTTTAAATAAAGTGGAGAGAGACCACATTTGTGGCCAAAGTCAGTGTGACTCAGAAGAGACAGAATCATAATCCAGTGCAACTGCCGGAGAGGTAAACATGAGATTTCCTACTGGAGCATTAGAGAGAGGTTCTTCTCAATTATTTCATGTTAGGGATGGGATCCGGTCTCTAGGTCGACAGTAACTAGGTTGACACTATCTAGGTCGACCACTATTGGTCGACAGTAACTAGGTCGACAGGGTTTCTAGGTCGACATATTCTAGGTCGACAGTTCAAAAGGTCGACATGAGTTTTTCACAATTTTTTTCTTTTTTTGAACTTTTCCATACTTAACAATCTACGTGGATTAGGATTGGGAATAGTAACCTGTGTTGAGCGCAGCGGTAGCGGAGCACTAATTGGGGTTCCCAGTCACTGTACGGAGAAAACAACACCAAAAAAACATTAAAAACTCATGTCGACCTTTTGATCTTTCGAACTAGACACTGTCGACCTAGTTAATATCTACCTTTCATACCACACCCATTAGGGACCACTCAAATGAATGGCTCCGATTAGCCTTAATTTTGATTCATTATTGATGTTCCACATTTTGGGATTATTTATTTAGAACATGCGCATTTGTTGTACAGGGTTCATTCCTAAAGGCAGTGTAGGGTTATCGCAAGACTTTGCGGAGTTAGAAGAACAGTTTCAGTGATCTTGCATTGCATCAGCTTTCCATTCCACTGCAGCACTAGATGGGCCAGGAGCTCTTGTGAGGCACAAACAGTTACTGAATAAGGCCCAGTATGTAGTCTCATGGTGGCTTACAGCCAGGAAGATGCCTGGCTTGCCAGGCTGAGGCATGCTGGTGGCACAGAGGTTAGCATTTCTTCCTCCCACAGTCCTATTTATAGTATGAAATGATTTTCAACTGTAGAGTGGCAAGCTCCATTAGGGCAGAGGCTCAATAATAAAAAATTCACTGCACAGTCCTGCTTGGTGCTGTACCGAACTCAACTTGCCCCATCTGGGGGCTGCAGTGGGGGCTCAGGAGGGGCTGCTAAAACATCTCAGGGCTGCTTTATTTAAAAATTAAATATAAAAAAATAAACAAGACACACAGGTATGCTCACATGCTTGTAGCTGCGAGCTGTGAAAAATGAAAATAAGGAATCTGCCACAAAGTATGTAAATAAAAATGCAATAAAAAAATGGAAAAAAAGAACCCCACAAGATTTTCACAAAATAAGTCTCCAGACTCCATGGAGGGGAAAATATCCAATCTTGATTCTGTGATATACACCAGTTTATTTGCATCCCAGCATTAAATCCGAGAATATCTTAATCCCTGAACATGAAGAAGGGGGTACAAATTTGGAGGCTTTGGCCCCTAGTTTTTCGGTTTGTCCAGTAATGTGGTAATCATTAGTGATGTGCACCGGAAATTTTTCGGGTTTTGTGTTTTGGTTTTGGATTCGGTTGCGTGGCCGTGTTTTGGATTCAGACACGTTTTGGCAAAACCTCCCTGAAAATTTTTTGTCGGATTCGGGTGGTTTTTTTACAAAAAAACCTCAAAAACAGCTTAAATCATAGAATTTGGGGGTCATTTTGATCCCATAGTATTATTAACCTCAATAACCATAATTTACACTCATTTTCAGTCTATTCTGAATACCTCACACCTCACAATATTATTTTTAGTCCTAAAATTTGCACCGAGGTCGCTGGATGGCTAAGCTAAGCGACACAAGTGGCCGACACAAACACCTGGCCCATCTAGGAGTGGCACTGCAGTGTCAAGCAGGATGGCCCTTCAAAAAAATTGTCCCCAAACAGCACATGATGCAAAGAAAAAAAGAGGCGCACCAAGGTAGCTGTGTGACTAAGCTAAGCGACACAAGTGGCCGACACAAACACCTGGCCCATCTAGGAGTGGCACTGCAGTGTCAGGCAGGAAGGTACTTCAAAAAAATTGTCCCCAAACAGCACATGATGCAAAGAAAAATGAAAGAAAAAAGAGGTGCAAGATGGAATTGTCCTTGGGCCCTCCCACCCACCCTTATGTTGTATAAACAGGACATGCACACTTTAACCAACCCATCATTTCAGCGACAGGGTCTGCCACACGACTGTGACTGAAATGACTGGTTGGTTTGGGCCCCCACCAAAAAAGAAGCAATCAAACTCTCCTTGCACAAACTGGCTCTACAGAAGCAAGATTTCCACCTCCTCCTCATCGTCCGATTCCTCACCCCTTTCACTGTGTACATCCCCCTCCTCACAGACTATTAATTCGTCCCCACTGAAATCCACCATCTCAGGTCCCTGTGTACTTTCTGGAGGCAATTGCTGGTGAATGTCTCCACGGAGGAATTGATTATAATTAATTTTGATGAACATCATCTTCTCCACATTTTCTGGAAGTAACCTCGTACACCAATTGCTGACAAGGTGAGCGGCTGCACTAAACACTCTTTCGGAGTACACACTGGAGGGTGGGCAACTTAGGTAAAATAAAGCCAGTTTCTGCAAGGGCCTCCAAATTGCCTCTTTTTCCTGCCAGTATACGTACGGACTGTCTGACGTGCCTACTTGGATGCGGTCACTCATATAATCCTCCACCATTCTTTCAATGGTGACAGAATCATATGCAGTGACAGTAGACGACATGTCAGTAATCGTTGGCAAGTCCTTCAGTCCGGACCAGATGTTAGCACTCGCTCCAGACTGCCCTGCATCACCGTCAGCGGGTGGGCTCGGAATTCTTAGCCTTTTCCTCGCACCCCCAGTTGCGGGAGAATGTGAAGGAGGAGCTGTTGACGGGTCACGTTCTGCTTGACTTGACAATTTTCTCACCAGCAGGTCTTTGAACCTCTGCAGACTTGCGTCTGCCGGAAAGAGAGATACAACGTAGGTTTTAAATCTAGGATCGAGCACGGTGGCCAAAATGTAGTGCTCTGATTTCAACAGATTGACCACCCGTGAATCCTGGTTAAGCGAATGAAGGGCTCCATCCACAAGTCCCACATGCCTAGCGGAATCGCTCTGTTTTAGCTCCTCCTTCAATGTCTCCAGCTTCTTCTGCAAAAGCCTGATGAGGGGAATGATCTGACTCAAGCTGGCAGTGTCTGAACTGACTTCACGTGTGGCAAGTTCAAAGGGTTGCAGAACCTTGCACAACGTTGAAATCATTCTCCACTGCGCTTGAGTCAGGTGCATTCCCCCTCCTTTGCCTATATCGTGGGCAGATGTATAGGCTTGAATGGCCTTTTGCTGCTCCTCCAACCTCTGAAGCATATAGAGGGTTGAATTCCACCTCGTTACCACTTCTTGCTTCAGATGATGGCAGGGCAGGTTCTGGCGTTTTTGGTGGTGCTCCAGTCTTCTGTACGTGGTGGCTGAATGCCGAAAGTGGCCCGCAATTCTTCTGGCCACCGACAGCATCTCTTGCACGCCCCTCTCGTTTTTTAAATAATGCTGCACCACCAAATTCAAGGTATGTGCAAAACATGGGACGTGCTGGAATTTGCCCATATTTAATGCACGCACAATACATTTTCGGTATCCCCTGCCTAGAGAAATGGAACCTAGATGGTATTTGGTACCAGGGACACAGTACCTCCAACAAGTCTCTAGTTGCCTCTGCAGTAATGATGGATACCGGAACCACGTTTCTCACCGCCCAGGATGCCAAGTCCTCAGTTATCCGCTTTGCAGCAGGATGACTGCTGTGATATTTCATCTTCCTCGCAAAGGACTGTTGGACAGTCAATTGCTTGGTGGAAGTAGTAAAAGTGGTCTTACGAGTACGACTTCCCCTCTGGGATGACCATCGACTCCCAGCAGCAACAACAGCAGCGCCAGCAGCAGTAGGCGTTACACGCAAGGATGCATCGGAGGAATCCCAGGCAGGAGAGGACTCGTCATAATTGCCAGTGACATGGCCTGCAGGACTATTGGCATTCCTGGGGAAGGAGGAAATTGACACTGAGGGAGTTGGTGGGGTGGTTTGCGTGAGCTTGGTTACAAGAGGAAGGGATTTACTGGTCAGTGGACTGCTTCCGCTGTCGCCCAAAGTTTTTGAACTTGTCACTGACTTATTATGAATGCGCTGCAGGTGACGTATAAGGGAGGATGTTCCGAGGTGGTTAACGTCCTTACCCCTACTTATTACAGCTTGACAAAGGCAACACACGGCTTGACAAATGTTGTCCGCATTTCTGGTGAAATACTTCCACACCGAAGAGCTGATTTTTTTGGTATTTTCACCAGGCATGTCAACGGCCCTATTCCTCCCACGGACAACAGGTGTCTCCCCGGGTGCCTGACTTAAACAAACCACCTCACCATCAGAATCCTCCTTGTCAATTTCCTCCCCAGCGCCAGCAACACCCATATCCTCCTCATCCTGGTGTACTTCAACACTGACATCTTCAATCTGACTATCAGGAACTGGACTGCGGGTGCTCCTTCCAGCACTTGCAGGGGGCGTGCAAATGGTGGAAGGCGCATGCTCTTCACGTCCAGTGTTGGGAAGGTCAGGCATCGCAACCGACACAATTGGACTCTCCTTGTGGATTTGGGATTTCGAAGAACGCACAGTTCTTTGCGGTGCTTTTGCCAGCTTGAGTCTTTTCAGTTTTCTAGCGAGAGGCTGAGTGCTTCCATCCTCATGTGAAGCTGAACCACTAGCCATGAACATAGGCCAGGGCCTCAGCCGTTCCTTGCCACTCCGTGTGGTAAATGGCATATTGGCAAGTTTACGCTTCTCCTCCGACAATTTTATTTTAGATTTTTGAGTCCTTTTATTACTATTTGGTGTTTTGGATTTTACATGCTCTGTACTATGACATTGGGCATCGGCCTTGGCAGACGACGTTGCTGGCATTTCATCGTCTCGGCCATGACTAGTGGCAGAAGCTTCAGCACGAGGTGGAAGTCGATCTTGATCTTTCCCTATTTTTGGAACCTCAACATTTTTGTTCTCCATATTTTAATAGGCACAACTAAAAGGCACCTCAGGTAAACAATGGAGATGGATGGATACTAGTATACTTATGGATTGACGAGCGACTGCCGACACAGAGGTAGCTACAGCCATGGACTACCGTACTGCGTCTGCTGCTAATATAGACTGGATGATAATGATATAAAAAATATATATATATATCACTACTGCAGCCGGACAGGTATATATTATATAATGACTTACCTGCTGGACACTGTCAGCTCAGCACTGCAGACTCCTAAAGTAAGCTACTAGTAGTATCAAGAAGATAGAAAAAAAAAAAAACCACAGGTAGGTGGTATACAATTATGGATGGACTAGCGACTGCCGACACAGAGGTAGCTACAGCCGTGGACTACCGTACTGCGTCTGCTGCTAATATGGACTGGATGATAATGATATAATATATATATATATAACTACTGCAGCCGGACAGGTATATATTATATAATGACGGACCTGCTGGACACTGTCAGCTCAGCACTGCAGACTCCTAAAGTAAGCTACTAGTAGTATCAAGAAGATAGAAAAAAAAAAAAAAACACCACAGGTAGGTGGTATACAATTATGGATGGACTAGCGACTGCCGACACAGAGGTAGCTACAGCCGTGGACTACCGTACTGCGTCTGCTGCTAATATAGACTGGATGATAATGATATAAAAAAAATATATATATATCGCTACTGCAGCCGGACAGGTATATATTATATAATGACGGACCTGCTGGACACTGTCAGCTCAGCACTGCAGACTCCTAAAGTAAGCTACTAGTAGTATCAAGAAGATAGAAAAAAAAAAAACACCACAGGTAGGTGGTATACAATTATGGATGGACTAGCGACTGCCGACACAGAGGTAGCTACAGCCGTGGACTACCGTACTGCGTCTGCTGCTAATATAGACTGGATGATAATGATATAAAAAATATATATATATCACTACTGCAGCCGGACAGGTATATATTATATAATGACGGACCTGCTGGACACTGTCAGCAGAATGCGTTTATAGAATAAAAACACCACACGACGAGTGTTTAACTTTTTCAGGCAGACAATCACAATATACTGGTGGTCAGTGGTCACTGGTCAGTCACACTGGCACTGGCAGTGGCACTCTGGCAGCAAAAGTGTGCACTGTTAAAATATGTACTCCTGCTATAACTGCTCCCCAGTCTCCCCCACAATTAAGCTGTGTGAGCAGTGAGCACTCAGCACAGTCAGATATACAGTATTACATAGATGATGCAGCACACTGAGGGCACACTGTGCTGAGCACAGATATGGTATGTGACTGTGTCACACTGTGTATCGTTTTTTTTCAGGCAGAGAACGGATTAATTAAACTGGTGGTCACTGGTCACACTATCAGCAAGTAGTAGTGGTCACTGGTCAGTCACACTGGCACTGGCAGTGGCACTCTGGCAGCAAAAGTGTGCACTGTTAAAATATGTACTCCTGCTATAACTGCTCCCCAGTCTCCCCCACAATTAAGCTGTGTGAGCAGTGAGCACTCAGCACAGTCAGATATACAGTAGGGATGAGCGGGTTCGGTTCCTCGGAATCCGAACCCGCCCTAACTTCATGTTTTTTTACACGGGGCCGAGCGACTCGGATCTTCCCGCCTTGCTCGGTTAACCCGAGAGCGCCCGAACGTCATCATCCCGCTGTCGGATTCTCGCGAGGCTCGGATTCTATCGCGAGACTCGGATTCTATATAAGGAGCCGCGCGTCGCCGCCATTTTCACACGTGCATTGAGATTCATAGGGAGAGGACGTGGCTGGCGTCCTCTCCGTTTATAGAGAAGAGAGTGAGACAGTAGAGAGAGACACAGTAGTAATTTTGGGAAGCATTAGGAGGAGTACTAGTTACTTGCTGAAGTGATAGATAGTGTGACTGTATATTATCTGACTTGTGGGGGAGACACTGATAGTGGGGAGCAGTTAGAGTCTGAGAGCAGGACTCAGGAGTACATATAACGTACAGTGCACACTTTTGCTGCCAGAGTGCCACACTGCCATTGTGACCACACTGACCACCAGTATAATATATATTGTGATTGTCTGCTTAGGAGTACTACTTGCAAGTTGCTGATAGTGTGACCAGTGACCTGACCACCAGTCACCACCAGTTTAATATATATATATATATATAATTGTATATAATATATATATAATATTGTATACCACCTACCCGTGGTTTTTTTTTTTTCTTTCTTCTTTATACATACTACTATAGTAGCTTACTGTAGCAGTCTGCGGTGCTGCTGAGCTGACTGTGTCTAGCAGGTCCGTCATCAGTCATTACATAATAAATATATATACCTGTCCGGCTGCAGTACTAGTGATATTATATATATATATATTGATTTCATCTCATTATCATCCAGTCTATATTAGCAGCAGACACAGTACGGTAGTCCACGGCTGTAGCTACCTCTGTGTCGGCAGTCGCTCGTCCATCCATAATTGTATACCACCTACCCGTGGTTTTTTTTTTCTTTCTTCTTTATACATACTACTATAGTAGCTTACTGTAGCAGTCTGCGGTGCTGCTGAGCTGACAGTGTCCAGCAGGTCCGTCATCAGTCATTACATGATAAATATATATACCTGTCCGGCTGCAGTACTAGTGATATTATATATATATATATATTGATTTCATCTCCTTATCATCCAGTCTATATTAGCAGCAGACACAGTACGGTAGTCCACGGCTGTAGCTACCTCTGTGTCGGCAGTTGCTCGTCCATCCATAATTGTATACCACCTACCCGTGTTTTTTTTTTTTTTTTCTTCTTTATACATACTACTATAGTAGCTTACTGTAGCAGTCTGCGGTGCTGCTGAGCTGACAGTGTCCAGCAGGTCCGTCATCAGTCATTACATGATAAATATATATACCTGTCCGGCTGCAGTACTAGTGATATTATATATATATATATATATATATATATATATATATATTGATTTCATCTCCTTATCATCCAGTCTATATTAGCAGCAGACACAGTACTGTAGTCCACGGCTGTAGCTACCTCTGTGTCGGCAGTCGCTCGTCCATCCATAATTGTATACCACCTACCCGTGGTTTTTTTTTTTTTCTTTCTTCTTTATACATACTACTATAGTAGCTTACTGTAGCAGTCTGCGGTGCTGCTGAGCTGACAGTGTCCAGCAGGTCCGTCATCAGTCATTACATAATAAATATATCTACCTGTCCGGCTGCAGTACTAGTGTGATATAATATATATTGATTTCATCTCATTATCATCCAGTTTATATTAGCAGCAGACACAGTACGGTAGTCCACGGCTGTAGCTACCTCTGTGTCAGCAGTCGCTCGTCCATCCATAATTGTATACCACCTACCCGTGGTTTTTTTTTTCTTTCTTCTTTATACATACTACTATAGTAGCTTACTGTAGCAGTCTGCGGTGCTGCTGAGCTGACAGTGTCCAGCAGGTCCGTCATCAGTCATTACATAATAAATATATATACCTGTCCGGCTGCAGTACTAGTGATATTATATATATATATATATATATATATTGATTTCATCTCCTTATCATCCAGTCTATATTAGCAGCAGACACAGTACGGTAGTCCACGGCTGTAGCTACCTCTGTGTCGGCAGTCGCTCGTCCATCCATAATTGTATGCCACCTACCCGTGGTTTTTTTTTTTCTTTCTTCTTTATACATACTACTATAGTAGCTTACTGTAGCAGTCTGCGGTGCTGCTGAGCTGACAGTGTCCAGCAGGTCCGTCATCAGTCATTACATAATAAATATATCTACCTGTCCGGCTGCAGTACTAGTGTGATATAATATATATTGATTTCATCTCATTATCATCCAGTCTATATTAGCAGCAGACACAGTACGGTAGTCCACGGCTGTAGCTACCTCTGTGTCGGCAGTCGCTCGTCCATCCATAATTGTATACCACCTACCCGTGGTTTTTTTTTTCTTTCTTCTTTATACATACTATTTTAGTAGCTTACTGTAGCAGTCTGCGGTGCTGCTGAGCTGACAGTGTCCAGCAGGTCCGTCATCAGTCATTACATAATAAATATATATACCTGTCCGGCTGCAGTACTAGTGATATTATATATATATATATATATATATTGATTTCATCTCCTTATCATCCAGTCTATATTAGCAGCAGACACAGTACGGTAGTCCACGGCTGTAGCTACCTCTGTGTCGGCAGTCGCTCGTCCATCCATAATTGTATACCACCTACCCGTGTTTTTTTTTTCTTCTTTCTTCTTTATACATACTACTATAGTAGCTTACTGTAGCAGTCTGCGGTGCTGCTGAGCTGACAGTGTCCAGCAGGTCCGTCATCAGTCATTACATAATAAATATATCTACCTGTCCGGCTGCAGTACTAGTGTGATATAATATATATTGATTTCATCTCATTATCATCCAGTCTATATTAGCAGCAGACACAGTACGGTAGTCCACGGCTGTAGCTACCTCTGTGTCGGCAGTCGCTCGTCCATCCATAATTGTATACCACCTACCCGTGGTTTTTTTTTTCTTTCTTCTTTATACATACTATTATAGTAGCTTACTGTAGCAGTCTGCGGTGCTGCTGAGCTGACAGTGTCCAGCAGGTCCGTCATCAGTCATTACATAATAAATATATATACCTGTCCGGCTGCAGTACTAGTGATATTATATATATATATATATATATTGATTTCATCTCCTTATCATCCAGTCTATATTAGCAGCAGACACAGTACGGTAGTCCACGGCTGTAGCTACCTCTGTGTCGGCAGTCGCTCGTCCATCCATAATTGTATACCACCTACCCGTGTTTTTTTTTTTTCTTCTTCTTTATACATACTACTATAGTAGCTTACTGTAGCAGTCTGCGGTGCTGCTGAGCTGACAGTGTCCAGCAGGTCCGTCATCAGTCATTACATAATAAATATATATACCTGTCCGGCTGCAGTACTAGTGTGATATAATATATATTGATTTCATCTCATTATCATCCAGTCTATATTAGCAGCAGACACAGTACGGTAGTCCACGGCTGTAGCTACCTCTGTGTCGGCAGTCGCTCGTCCATCCATAATTGTATACCACCTACCCGTGGTTTTTTTTTTCTTTCTTCTTTATACATACTACTATAGTAGCTTACTGTAGCAGTCTGCGGTGCTGCTGAGCTGACAGTGTCCAGCAGGTCCGTCATCAGTCATTACATAATAAATATATATATACCTGTCCGGCTGCAGTACTAGTGATATTATATATATATATATATATTGATTTCATCTCATTATCATCCAGTCTATATTAGCAGCAGACACAGTACGGTAGTCCACGGCTGTAGCTACCTCTGTGTCGGTAGTCGCTCGTCCATCCATAAGTATACTAGTATCCATCCATCTACATTGTTTACCTGAGGTGCCTTTTAGTTGTGCCTATTAAAATATGGAGAACAAAAATGTTGAGGTTCCAAAATTAGGGAAAGATCAAGATCCACTTCCACCTCGTGCTGAAGCTGCTGCCACTAGTCATGGCCGAGACGATGAAATGCCAGCAACGTCGTCTGCCAAGGCCGATGCCCAATGTCATAGTACAGAGCATGTAAAATCCAAAACACCAAATATCAGTAAAAAAAAGGACTCCAAAATCTAAAATAAAATTGTCGGAGGAGAAGCGTAAACTTGCCAATATGCCATTTACCACACGGAGTGGCAAGGAACGGCTGAGGCCCTGGCCTACGTTCATGGCTAGTGGTTCAGCTTCACATGAGGATGGAAGCACTCAGCCTCTCGCTAGAAAACTGAAAAGACTCAAGCTGGCAAAAGCAGTAGCACCGCAAAGAACTGTGCGTTCTTCGAAATCCCAAATCCACAAGGAGAGTCCAATTGTGTCGGTTGCGATGCCTGACCTTCCCAACACTGGACGTGAAGAGCATGCGCCTTCCACCATTTGCACGCCCCCTGCAAGTGCTGGAAGGAGCACCCGCAGTCCAGTTCCTGATAGTCAGATTGAAGATGTCAGTGTTGAAGTACACCAGGATGAGGAGGATATGGGTGTTGCTGGCGCTGGGGAGGAAATTGACAAGGAGGATTCTGATGGTGAGGTGGTTTGTTTAAGTCAGGCACCCGGGGAGACACCTGTTGTCCGTGGGAGGAATAGGGCCGTTGACATGCCTGGTGAAAATACCAAAAAAATCAGCTCTTCGGTGTGGAAGTATTTCACCAGAAATGCGGACAACATTTGTCAAGCCGTGTGTTGCCTTTGTCAAGCTGTAATAAGTAGGGGTAAGGACGTTAACCACCTCGGAACATCCTCCCTTATACTGTACGTCACCTGCAGCGCATTCATAATAAGTCAGTGACAAGTTCAAAAACTTTGGGCGACAGCGGAAGCAGTCCACTGACCAGTAAATCCCTTCCTCTTGTAACCAAGCTCACGCAAACCACCCCACCAACTCCCTCAGTGTCAATTTCCTCCTTCCCCAGGAATGCCAATAGTCCTGCATGCCATGTCACTGGCATATATGACGAGTCCTCTCCTGCCTGGGATTCCTCCGATGCATCCTTGCGTGTAACGCCTACTGCTGCTGGCGCTGCTGTTGTTGCTGCTGGGAGTCGATGGTCATCCCAGAGGGGAAGTCGTAAGCCCACTTTTACTACTTCCACCAAGCAATTGACTGTCCAACAGTCCTTTGCGAGGAAGATGAAATATCACAGCAGTCATCCTGTTGCAAAGCGGATAACTGAGGCCTTGACAACTATGTTGGTGTTAGACGTGCGTCCGGTATCCGCCGTTAGTTCACAGGGAACTAGACAATTTCTTGAGGCAGTGTGCCCCCGTTACCAAATACCATCTAGGTTCCACTTCTCTAGGCAGGCGATACCGAGAATGTACACGGACGTCAGAAAAAGACTCACCAGTGTCCTAAAAAATGCAGTTGTACCCAATGTCCACTTAACCACGGACATGTGGACAAGTGGAGCAGGGCAGGGTCAGGACTATATGACTGTGACAGCCCACTGGGTAGATGTATGGACTCCCGCCGCAAGAACAGCAGCGGCGGCACCAGTAGCAGCATCTCGCAAACGCCAACTCTTTCCTAGGCAGGCTACGCTTTGTATCACCGGTTTCCAGAATACGCACACAGCTGAAAACCTCTTACGGCAACTGAGGAAGATCATCGCGGAATGGCTTACCCCAATTGGACTCTCCTGTGGATTTGTGGCATCGGACAACGCCAGCAATATTGTGTGTGCATTAAATATGGGCAAATTCCAGCACGTCCCATGTTTTGCACATACCTTGAATTTGGTGGTGCAGAATTTTTTAAAAACGACAGGGGCGTGCAAGAGATGCTGTCGGTGGCCAGAAGAATTGCGGGACACTTTCGGTGTACAGGCACCACGTACAGAAGACTGGAGCACCACCAAAAACGCCTGAACCTGCCCTGCCATCATCTGAAGCAAGAAGTGGTAACGAGGTGGAATTCAACCCTCTATATGCTTCAGAGGTTGGAGGAGCAGCAAAAGGCCATTCAAGCCTATACAATTGAGCACGATATAGGAGGTGGAATGTACCTGTCTCAAGCGCAGTGGAGAATGATTTCAACGTTGTGCAAGGTTCTGCAACCTTTTGAACTTGCCACACGTGAAGTCAGTTCAGACACTGCCAGCCTGAGTCAGGTCATTCCCCTCATCAGGCTTTTGCAGAAGAAGCTGGAGGCATTGAAGGAGGAGCTAAAAGGGAGCGATTCCGCTAGGCATGTGGGACTTGTGGATGGAGCCCTTAATTCGCTTAACAAGGATTCACGGGTGGTCAATCTGTTGAAATCAGAGCACTACATTTTGGCCACCGTGCTCGATCCTAGATTTAAAACCTACCTTGGATCTCTCTTTCCGGCAGACACAAGTCTGCTGGGGTTCAAAGACCTGCTGGTGACAAAATTGTCAAGTCAAGCGGAACGCGACCTGTCAACATCTCCTCCTTCACATTCTCCCGCAACTGGGGGTGCGAGGAAAAGGCTCAGAATTCCGAGCCCACCCGCTGGCGGTGATGCAGGGCAGTCTGGAGCGACTGCTGATGCTGACATGTGGTCCGGACTGAAGGACCTGACAACGATTACGGACATGTCGTCTACTGTCACTGCATATGATTCTCTCAACATTGAAAGAATGGTGGAGGATTATATGAGTGACCGCATCCAAGTAGGCACGTCAGACAGTCCGTACTTATACTGGCAGGAAAAAGAGGCAATTTGGAGGCCCTTGCACAAACTGGCTTTATTCTACCTAAGTTGCCCTCCCACAAGTGTGTACTCCGAAAGAGTGTTTAGTGCCGCCGCTCACCTTGTCAGCAATCTGCGTACGAGGTTACTTCCAGAAAATGTGGAGAAGATGATGTTCATTAAAATGAATTATAATCAATTCCTCCGTGGAGACATTGACCAGCAGCAATTGCCTCCACAAAGTACACAGGGAGCTGAGATGGTGGATTCCCGTGGGGACGAATTGATAATCTGTGAGGAGCGGGATGTACACGGTGATATATCGGAGGATGATGATGAGGTGGACATCTTGCCTCTGTAGAGCCAGTTTGTGCAAGGAGAGATTAATTGCTTCTTTTTTGGTGGGGGTCCAAACCAACCCGTCATTTCAGTCACAGTCGTGTGGCAGACCCTGTCACTGAAATGATGGGTTGGTTAAAGTGTGCATGTCCTGTTTATACAACATAAGGGTGGGTGGGAGGGCCCAAGGACAATTCCATCTTGCACCTCTTTTTTCTTTAATTTTTATTTGCGTCATGTGCTGTTTGGGGAGTGTTTTTTGGAAGGGCCATCCTGCGTGACACTGCAGTGCCACTCCTAGATGGGCCAGGTGTTTGTGTCGGCCACTAGGGTCGCTTAGCTTACTCACACAGCTACCTCATTGCGCCTCTTTTTTTCTTCTTTGCGTCATGTGCTGTTTGGGGAGTGTTTTTTGGAAGGGCCATCCTGCGTGACACTGCAGTGCCACTCCTAGATGGGCCAGGTGTTTGTGTCGGCCACTAGGGTCGCTTAGCTTACTCACACAGCTACCTCATTGCGCCTCTTTTTTTCTTCTTTGCGTCATGTGCTGTTTGGGGAGTGTTTTTTGGAAGGGCCATCCTGCGTGACACTGCAGTGCCACTCCTAGATGGGCCAGGTGTTTGTGTCGGCCACTAGGGTCGCTTAGCTTAGTCATCCAGCGACCTCGGTGCAAATTTTAGGACTAAAAATAATATTGTGAGGTGTGAGGTATTCAGAATAGACTGAAAATTAGTGGAAATTATGGTTTTTGAGGTTAATAATACTTTGGGATCAAAATGACCCCCAAATTCTATGATTTAAGCTGTTTTTTAGGGTTTTTTGAAAAAAACACCCGAATCCAAAACACACCCGAATCCGACAAAAAAAATTCGGTGAGGTTTTGCCAAAACGCGGTCGAACCCAAAACACGGCCGCAGAACCGATCCCAAAACCAAAACACAAAACCCGAAAAATTTCAAGTGCACATCCCTAATATACAGTATTACATAGATGATGCAGCACACTGAGGGCACACTGAGGCTGAGCACAGATATGGTATGTGACTGTGTCACACTGTGTATCGTTTTTTTTCAGGCAGAGAACGGATTAATTAAACTGGTGGTCACTGGTCACACTATCAGCAAGTAGTACTCCGTCCTAATATGCTCCCCAAAATTAGTAAATCAAGTGTATCTACTCTCTACTCTCTAGTCTACTCTAAACGGAGAGGACGCCAGCCACGTCCTCTCCCTATCAATCTCAATGCACGTGTGAAAATGGCGGCGACGCGCGGCTCCTTATATAGAATCCGAGTCTCGCGATAGAATACGAGCCTCGCGAGAATCCGACAGCGGGATGATGACGTTCGGGCGCGCTCGGGTTAGCCGAGCAAGGCGGGAAGATCCGAGTCTGCCTCGGACCCGTGTAAAAAGGCTGAAGTTCGGGGGGGTTCGGTTTCCGAGAAACCGAACCCGCTCATCTCTAGTGTCATCCTGGATGTCACGTCCCAGAGCCTGAGAGAGACAGCTGTCTAATGTGACTGCACAGAGTAAGAGCAGAGACAGCTGCCAGCTCCTCATCTTGTGATCTATTAGAGGAATCCTCCGATCTCGCTATACCGTGTACAGTTCCTCCTCCTGTAAGACCATGTGTTGCAGGATGTGATATCATGTAGAGCCTGAGAATTGCTCCATCACTTACCACAGTATATTGCACACAACGCACTATACAGATGCTTTTAGGGGACTGAGGGGGACATTTACTAAGCAGTGATAATAGCAGAGAAGTGAGCCAGTGGAGAAGTTGCCCATGGCAACAAATCATCACTGACGTAACATCTATTATTTGCATACTATAAAATTATACAGAGCTGCTGATTGGTTGATGGGGCAACTTCTCCACTGGCTCACTTCTCTGCTCTTATCACTGCTTAGTAAATGTCCCTCTGAGTTCCATTAACATTCAAAATGAAAAAATAAAAGTAGTGAGGGTAAGTACCTGACCACAGGGGTTGGGTTCAGGTGACCGGCGGTCGGGATCCCGGCGATCAGCATACCGATGCCGGGATCCCAGCCGCTAGAATGCTGGCAGGGGGCAAGCGCAACTAAGCCCCTTGTGGGCTCTGCGCTTGCCACGCTGCGGTCTCGGTGCTTCGCTTCGCTTGCCACAGGTTCTATTCCTACTCATGGGTGTCGTGGACGCCCACGACTGGGAATAGTCCCGGTATGTCGGCATTCTGGCTGTCGGCATTTCAAGCAGTCAGGATTCCTGCGTTGGTATCCTAATTGCCATGATCCCGACCGCCGGTAACGTGACTACATCCCGACCACAGCATTGACTTCTGTAAATGGCGGAAATGGTGCTATCAGATGTTTCATTTATTCCACAGAAGATAAGTGAATAAAAAAATACCGACTCCGGGAAATATCTCATGACGCCGTATAGAAGGTTTTTTATTTTTGCTCTTTTTGAATCTGTGGTCTGAATCTTTATGATGATATTAATGAGGTGGCCATTGGTTTAAAAGAGCGAGGGCTGAATACTATAAGCGTGAGGCGATAATAACGCCCATAGGGGGACATTTACTTAACAGTGATAAGAGCGGAGAAGTCAGCCAGTGGAGAAGTTGCCCATGGCAACCAATCAGCACTGAAGTAACATCTATCATTTGCATACTATAAAATGATAAAGAGCTGCTGATTGGTTGATGGGGCAACTTCTCCACTGGCTCTTATCACTGCTTAGTAAATGTCCCCCATAGTGTGCGGATTTTTATATTTCTTGACCTAGAGACATGTGATTGACAGGTGCATTGTTAGTGGGTAAGTAAGGTCCAGCCGGGGTGAGTTTAGGGGCAGGTTTTAGGTATGTTCTTATACTGCCTCTGGCATCACTAAATACTTCAACCCCTTTTTCTTTTAATGGGTCCTCTTCAATTTTTCTTTTGTGTGTTCTCTTTTCATTCTCTCAAGTTTTTCTAATGTTTCTCTGTTTTCCTATATTTTTTCTTTATTGTTTTTCTGCATTTTCCTTTTAAGCTGTTCCCACCTTTTCCTTCTCATTTCCCACGGTAGTCCCCCACCCCACCCCCACCACTTGTTGTTTGGCCAGTGCTGCTCAGGGGATCAGTACAAAATTCCGCTGGATGGGATTCCGGCGGTCAAAATACCGACACCGGAATCCCGACCACACAATCTCAACAGGGGTGGCGAGCGGAATGCAGCCCCTTGCTGGCACGGTGCCTCGCTACACTCGGCACACTAATTTATTTTCCCTCTATGGGTGTCGTGGACACCCACGGAGGGAGAATATGTCGGGATTGTGCCGGTCGGGATTCTGGTGTTGGTATTTCGACCGCCGGGGTTCCGTCCGGCGGGATCTTGACCGCATCCCCTGCTCAGACAATAACTTTCCTCGGGGATTCTCCTCCAGCATCGTCTGATCGGGTTGCACACAAGTAACATCCACTCTGGATGCCCGCCTGCTTCCTTCACCCTCTACATGTGTCTCCTGGCTCTCCGGGGCTCTGGGGGCATGACATCCTCCTCTGTCAATGTTGTTTACCCCCACAAGCCGCATACATTAGCCCCTTCTATTGGCAGCCAATTTAGAGACCCAGCCACCCCCTCCTGGCATCGAGCAGGGACACCCCTTGGCAATGAGCTGTCAAAGTCAGAAAAATGTCTCTATGCACGTTGCCATATTTGCACCGCACACTGGTCCGCGCTGCGCATGCGTACGCTCTCCCGTGAAGGCGCATACCCGCGATAGCGTGCACTCGCAGGCGCGGTATGCGTATTTACGGTAGAGTTTATGTAGTCGTAGCGTGCGACTCATTCGTTACAAATGTTCACAATTAATGTAGTTTGTAGATCATGGTCACCTTGATAGATTCTGAAAGTCTGGTTAAAATAGAAGGTCCCTGTTTAAAGGAATCCCTCTTTGTATTGTACGAAGGGTCTGACAGGAATCATACAGCAGTGTTTGGTACCCATCGGAAGAGTATTTAATTAGTAATATTCCGGTGTTGGTTTGGAGCGTATTAATCGCTCGTGCGAATAGTTATGGACATAAGAAGTTTATGTCCATTTCTATTATTTACACATACTCAGGTATGCGGCGGGAAACCCAGTTTCCCACCCACCTGAGCTGTTGGAAATCGTCACAGCCCACCTGTATGAATCACCCTATGACCTTTTGTTATGATGCAGGGCCGAATTCCTTCGGCCAATGGACAATGGGATTGTAGGACCATGAGATTGCATTGTGTGTGGGGCATAAATAGGCAGGCCGACCACATCCAGCTCTCACTCTCTCATCAACGGTTATCTGCTGATAGCCGGGAGCTGGATATCGAGGCGCAGGCGATCATACCCTTTGTGCGTAAGTTTCTCTCCGTAATCATTGTCTTTCTGTGAGCCAATTTCTCTCATCTCTCTCTCTCTCTCTCTCTCTCTCTCTCTGTTCTGTTCTCTCATATCTCCCCTAGACTAGGCTAGTATTGTATTGTATTAGATAGTATTGTATTGTATTGCATTTAGGTCAGTGTAGTATTGTCTTTTTGTATTTATTGTTTAGTTCTGTGGTTAGGAAGTCTCTGTTATATTGTAGTGTATCATTTGTACTGCTATCCCCTTTTACAAATATATTAGATATAATACAGATAATAGGCTTTGGACCCTAAACAGGTATCCGTGTATTTTCTCATAGTGTTAAGTGTTCACTTGAGCGTCGGTGACGCTCAAGCAGCTTTGTAATTAGTCAGGTTACACAAGGTTGCACTTACACCCTGTACTCACATTAAGGTATTCTGTGTATTTCATTGGTATAAGGTTTAAACATTAAGGTATAGCGTTGTGAGCGTCTGCGCCGCTGGTGACCTCCTCGTGGTCTCGAGCGTATGCTACGCCATAGCGAATCATTACTCTAGTCATAACCAATAACGTGTCCTGTGATCACTGGGCCGTGAGCGAACGTGACGCTTGAGCGTCTCGCCTACGGCGGAGCGATCGTTACGCAAATAGCGTACCCTTACGGTACTTCTTAAGCAAACAGCGTACAGTGTTCTTAGACTTCATAAAGGGTTGTTTATACGACAAAGGAATTTAGCATTGTCAATTGGGGACTCGTCCTATCCTTCTCATATCTGCACTAGGTAGATCAGCAGACATTATCCCCCAGCAAAGGGTGGGAGGTTGTCTCCCAGTGCTGACGGGATAAGCGTCTGCTTCGCTTAGATAAAGAGTGCTGAAGGAATCCGGGAACCGGAAGTAAGAACAAAACGCTTGTGTCTTTTAAAACTTTTATTTCTCTTCTGTCTTGCGTATACACGCACGCATACATATATATCTGCATTTCTTTTTCAATTTCGTATATCACTATTCCTGTTTGCCAATTTTTATAGTTGATAGAAAGTGCTAAAAGAGATTTGCTGTTATTTCATAGTAGAGGTAATAGTTAAAGTATAGAACAACACACGATTTGTCTAGGAGACAAGGCAGTCAGTGTGGATTGCGGTAGATGATCAGGGATCATTTACATTGATAAAAGTATATATTGTGTTACGGTGGATCTTTGCATTGCGTACACGTGTCCCTAACAAAAGACTTGCGTACGCAATCCAAAGGCAGACGCACGCAGCGTACATTACGCAACGTAGCGTCTGGTTACGCCCACGTAGCTCGTCACGAAAAGTTGAATTAGCGCAAAGCGATAATTAGCGCAAAGGCGATAAGTAACGCACAGCGGTAGATAACGCGACGCGGTAAATAACGCAAATCTATTTTTGGAAAAAAATCTGAAATTTAGTTTAACAGATCCTACTCCTAATTGGTAACACTGTTGGACTGAAGACAATTTCTGCGCAGAAATAGATATAGAAACAAAAGTGTACATGTGTTGAGTGAGTGTGTTTTTATCACATAAGTTTATATAACTTAGAGGTTGAACCAAAAGGAAAGTCGGGTACTCGTCAAGGGACATACGTGTAAGTGACATATACGGTGGCTAGGGAGGCATCCCTGGTTAAATAATATTTGAGCATTAGAGTATAGCGGACCATAAGGTAACAAGACCAGGGGGTCATAAGGTAACAAGACCAGGAGGTCATAAGGTAACAAGACCAGGAGGTCATGAGGTAAAAGGTCCGCTATAAAAGTCCAGTGGCACAACGCCTGGGGTGTTGGTGCAGAACCCATATAGGCCATAAGCTCTTGCTGAAGGAATCGCGGCCGGAAACATCGATTCCATTGATCTTTCAGTACATAACAAGTAGTGCTTGTGTACTGAACGATTGGACCGCACGTAATTGTGTGCAGTAGTTAGTAATCTGACCTAATACCATTAGAGTAAAGTGGTCACAAACGCTATTTGTACATTCTGACGTGATTTGTGTAATTTTTTATTTTTGGAAGGGAAGTTCGCTGGTCACTCAGGAACTATCTAACAACCCCAACTTTACTGGAAAGAGTAAGTGTCCTTCGGGTAACCCTCATATGTTCCAGTAAAATAAAGGTTCACAGGGGCCCTGGGTTGGGTACCGCAGCTCTGGTTACAGTGATTGCAGTACTGGCCAACGTGGGCGAGAAGTAAGTGGGGTACTTGATAAACCACCACCGCCGGCCTGCCCAGGACATCTTGGTTTGTTTGTAAGGGTTCGCTGAAAACCTTGAGATAAAGATCCAAGGAGGAATAAGCAACACCTGCAGATTATGGGGGCCATTTGTTCAGGTAGGGGGCGATCAACCTCGGTTCGGGTTGATTCAGGGAACCGGCCAGTCGGGTCGGCACGATATGTGATGTGTGAGAAATATGGAAATCACGCTGAAATTTTATGTGATGAATGGGAGAGAATGACTGTGCAAGACAGGGACAAATTCCCAAGAATAGGTAGCTCCAGTCCAGAAGTGTTACAAAATTGAAGGAGGAGGATATGTCCCATTGAACCAACAAAGGGACGAAGTAAACATTATGATTATTTGCAGTTAGGGCAACAGGAAGGTGAATTACAAAGAGATTCAATTGACTTTTCTGAGAGGAGAGATAATGGCATCAGGGGAGGAGTTGATTGCGGAGAGAAAAGCACAAGGTTGAACAATAAAAACGCTCTTAGCAACTGTAGTATAGATTATAAGAATAAGTGTAATAACTGTAACAATGATTATTGTAATACTGTTGAATGTATAACTATTAACCTGTGCAAGTTGCACCCCATGTCAAACTTCCCTAAGGAATACAAACAAGAAAGTGAACCCAGAACGATGTCAGCACCTCTTCCAGCAACCATCACAAAAGCCATCCAGGTGGACGCGACCAAATTGGTAAAGGCAATAATCGAACCCCCTAACGGAGGGTCAGGTGAGGTCGTGTCCACAGGTACGTACAATGTTTCATATCACGCACTAACGGATGTACCCCAAAATGTAAGACCAACACCAGATGATGTAACTGAGCTCGACCTGGCCAGGGTGATCTCAGTCCCCAATGGGAAGACTGACGATCAGGGAATCATTCCCGTCAAGGACAGTGCAATGCGCTGTCTCTGGTCCCGGACCGAATTGAGATCAATTATGTCTGAATTTCCTGATCCTAGGAAAAATCTAGCCAAATGTCAAAGGTTTATTAAAGAACTAGGAAACGCCACAGAACCCACCAACAAAGAATGGCGGACAGTGCTGAGGGCATGTTTGCCCTCCAGGGTTGACCCTGAAAAATTCATTGCTGATTGTAAATTAAACACGGAGGTACCTTGTATGGAGGAACACAATCAGGAATGTATTAGGCAGATTAACCGACAGTTAGGAATATATTTCCCAGCTGCTGTCAAGTGGAATGACATTTTTTCCATAAGGCAAAACGAAAGGGAAAATGTTTCTAATTATTTCAATCGAGCACTGCAAATAATGGCTAGAAACACTGGGATCGCAGACATCAAGACAAATGCACAACATAAAGGAATAGCGGTTAAGGTATTGATGAATGGTTTAAAAGATGAATTAAAAACAAGGGTACAGACCACCAACCCAAACTGGAGAGATATCTCGGTGACCGCACTAAGAGAGGCCGTCATCAATCATGATCAGAATATCACCAGATACAGAGAGTCACAAAGAGATAAGTTAATGGCAGCAAATATACAGGCCCAAACCACCAGACCACCCCAACAAAATCCCCACACCCCTGCGAGAAATCCAAATATGGAAGTCTGTTACAATTGTCATAAAAAGGGACACTTTGCAAGAGATTGTAGATCAAGAGAAAGACAACACCATAATCATAAAATCCAAGGAATCAGGGAAGTACAGGGGAAACGATTGATGATGATGAGCATCCGAGCGTTTGAGGAGGCATCAAATCAACCAAAACCTCAGGTCATTGACACGTGGAGGAAGCCCAGGATTTGTTATCATTGTAGAAGAGAAGGGCATTATGCCAACAACTGTAATAACCCACATAAAGTTAGACCCCCTAGACCAAGAAATGAGCAAAATTACAACACACACCATTATAATCAGGGATCACATAGGCAGGAAAGGTGATTATTAGGAATGGAGGCAAGCCTGAGGTAACGGTTAATAAAGTGGGAGGTCATTCACTGAAGACACAGGAATGACCAGGTGAAAAGTTGTAAATGTATTTGTGAAAAATGTTTTTTTTTTCTCTCTCTCTCTATCCCCATCTCTGACGAGTAGTGGTAAGAATTCACACATTGCATATCCACTTGGTCCTTGCAGAAGTCTACCAAACCCCAGCATGACCTCCGCCACAATGTATTTCTGGCCAGATACAGACAGTGGAGTAATGCAGGTGCTGGTGGGGAGGGACTGCTCAAGGAGACCAGTAGACACATAGATATGACAGCCTAATAAGTCTGACAATGTTTTTCTAATGCTAACAATGTTTTCTTAATGTTGACAATGATTAAAAATGCTTTGTTTCTCTTTTCTTATTTGTGGTTATTGTCGAGTTATGTAATGTATATATGCACATGAATTGTTCTCTCTTTTGTTTTTTTTTTGTTTTTTTTGTTGTCTCTCTCTTCCCACTCATGTTTCCATGGTTTAAAGATGCTATGTCACCCCTCAGTTGGACCAATGGTAATGCCAGATTTTTGCTCCTTACAGAAAGATCGTCGGTTGGGAAGGAACATTGCATCACCAGAATGTTCAGAGACAGCACCTTTGAGAGGACAGCAGAACAAGAAGAACAACAAGACGAGAGAACTTATTATTGTAACAAGTTCTCTCTCCCTCAAACTGTTTTTTTTTCTTATACCCCCTTTACAAATTTCTTCTTTTCTCCTCCTGTAAGATGGACTTGCCCCAAGAGACTGTGATATGGATTTTCCCGTTAACCATGATGTTGACCAGAGCAGTCTGTTTCGGTGAGAGTACCAGTGAGGTCGAGAAAGGATCCAGAAAGGTCCTGATGACTGAGACGGAGGTGTAAATTTCCAATAGCAACCCAATCACCAAGCAAAGGCGAGTACCGGGCACGATCTAACAACCATGTTATCTGTAAACGTTTTCTTTGAAGGATTGTTAGTTCAAAAAGAAAAACTGTATCTGTAGGCTCTGTGACAATGGTTGAAGCTGGATGAAGAAATGCCAATCCAGTCTTAATATCCATATGGACCAGCATCCATTGAGTGACTATCACTCTTTAGTGGGTAACGTGTTAAACCAAACAGATTGTTGGGTATGCTCTCAAGTACCTCAGGGTCATAGTAAATCAGGGCTAGGACCATTTCCTTTAACGGTAGGGGAGGTACTTGAGCTAAGTGGTGGGAGACCGGTGGACCGGAGGTTTAACATCTCCAGCCCTCCTAGTTTGAAGCTCCACCAATACCATGTGGATAGGTCCCTATTATGTTTTAACATCTCCAATCCCAGAAAACCGGGAAATTGGGAAGTGTCATGGAGCAACCTTACCATGACCTTTTCACACAGAGCAGATAGAATGCCTACAGATACAGAGCTCGTACGCCACATAGCCAGTAGAGGAAAATCTTTCCGGTATCGATATACCTTAGGAAATAGGATTACTAGAGTTGGAGAGGTATCACCAGGATACTGTGCACATATCGTACAAACTGATACGTGCATTAAGCAGATGGAAGAATTAGGGTCAGGAGATTTCACCTGGAAGGTTTGTAACATGATCATGTCCTTCTCCGTCCCTTATGTTCTCCCCGATGATGCATATTTCATATGCGGGAGAAAGGCGTACAAGTGGCTTGCCCCAAACTCTGAAGGATTGTGTTATATTGGAAAAGTATTGCCTGAAGTGATGACTGTTACACATGACAAAATGAAGGACATACACCGTGGTGCCCAAGCTCCTTATACTCACACTCATTACGAGCACCGAGTTAAAAGACAACTGTCAGAAAGGTTAGAGCATCCGGCCTCTGATCTTATCCATGAATCCACCGGGATTCAGGTTCTGGTAGCGTTAGATTTCACTCGTACCGCTCGAGGTGTGATGAATTATAGATACATTTCCGCACTCGCCAATTTGTTAGATAATATCACTGAAATGTATGATGACACGTTTAGATACACTGGAAGAGAACTTCAAGCTTACAAAACAGAACTAGTTCAGCATAGGATGGTTCTTAATTATCTTACAGCAGTAACAGGCGGATATTGTGTTACATTGGCAACACAGTACGGCATAAAGTGTTGCACGTATATCACAAATAGCACCGAGGACCCGGTAGAGGTCATAGACCAAAAGATGGACGATATTCTCCAATTGAAGTGGGAATTTCGTCGAAAACACAATCTCACCCTTGCTGCTGTAGGTAATGAGCTGACTGGTTGGGTGTCATGGTTGAACCCGCGAAATTGGTTCTCCGGTTTAGGAGACTGGGCTCAACGAGTCATAATGGATGTTGGAAAGTTTCTACTATGTATCTTGGGTGTCGTTATATCGATTGGATTGATATTTAGATGCGGGCAGGCTTTAATGAGGTGCAAACAAAGTACAAGAGTGATGAGCTTGAGGAGCGAGGAAACTGTAATTAACCTGGATTTGATTTATGACCCAATGATAGAAACCAGAATGTGATGAAAATGCGATTATACGGTCCGTTTCTTTCACCTGTTTTTCTGCTTTTCTCCCAGATACAAAGACCCCCTTGGACGAGGAAGCTGACGAGACGAGATGTATACAGACAACGGATTGACCAAAGAAGAAGATTTGACAACTTTAAATATGGACACTTGATGAACTTTGCCATGGATCCCCAGTTTCCCTAGTATTTTTAAACTCACGCTAGCCCAACATTTTTGTAAATCTGATGGCACTGACAAAGCTTGTTGCTCATGCCTAAGGAGCAAAACAGCGCAAAGAAGACGACTCTCAACAGATACCGAACACAACTTCAACAACAGATGTACATTTCCCTGACATAGAATATCATTGCATTTTTTCGTAAGTGTTCTTTATCTTCATCTCTACAACCCCCAGGTAACGACACACATAGACGATAGGGAATACAGGCACAGATAGCAGCAACCACATACCTCCCCCATTCATGTATCATCAACTAAAATGTGCATCCCCATTTTGTTACAACCACAGCCGAAATGAGCTCGGTAGAGTTTGACAGCCCATCCACAGACCTGTACCACAGGATAAGAAGGAATTCAAATGTATACTTCGCAATACCTCGAAGCTTGATTTACCACACGTACGGCACGATGATACATGACCCTCCAAACATGGACTCATACACACATGCTTCTGCTTTCTCACTAGGTCATACCCTCTTCACACCTATTCCACTCTTCTCCCCTACCCAACCATGGAAATCAATTAACCCCTGACTTACATTTTTCTCCTTAAATATTTTAGAAGGTGGCAGTTATTATTGACTGCCAAAGGGTGGACTGTCAAAGTCAGAAAAATGTCTCTATGCACGTTGCCATATTTGCACCGCACACTGGTCCGCGCTGCGCATGCGTACGCTCTCCCGTGAAGGCGCATACCCGCGATAGCGTGCACTCGCAGGCGCGGTATGCGTATTTACGGTAGAGTTTATGTAGTCGTAGCGTGCGACTCATTCGTTACAAATGTTCACAATTAATGTAGTTTGTAGATCATGGTCACCTTGATAGATTCTGAAAGTCTGGTTAAAATAGAAGGTCCCTGTTTAAAGGAATCCCTCTTTGTATTGTACGAAGGGTCTGACAGGAATCATACAGCAGTGTTTGGTACCCATCGGAAGAGTATTTAATTAGTAATATTCCGGTGTTGGTTTGGAGCGTATTAATCGCTCGTGCGAATAGTTATGGACATAAGAAGTTTATGTCCATTTCTATTATTTACACATACTCAGGTATGCGGCGGGAAACCCAGTTTCCCACCCACCTGAGCTGTTGGAAATCGTCACAGCCCACCTGTATGAATCACCCTATGACCTTTTGTTATGATGCAGGGCCGAATTCCTTCGGCCAATGGACAATGGGATTGTAGGACCATGAGATTGCATTGTGTGTGGGGCATAAATAGGCAGGCCGACCACATCCAGCTCTCACTCTCTCATCAACGGTTATCTGCTGATAGCCGGGAGCTGGATATCGAGGCGCAGGCGATCATACCCTTTGTGCGTAAGTTTCTCTCCGTAATCATTGTCTTTCTGTGAGCCAATTTCTCTCATCTCTCTCTCTCTCTCTCTCTCTCTCTCTCTGTTCTGTTCTCTCATATCTCCCCTAGACTAGGCTAGTATTGTATTGTATTAGATAGTATTGTATTGTATTGCATTTAGGTCAGTGTAGTATTGTCTTTTTGTATTTATTGTTTAGTTCTGTGGTTAGGAAGTCTCTGTTATATTGTAGTGTATCATTTGTACTGCTATCCCCTTTTACAAATATATTAGATATAATACAGATAATAGGCTTTGGACCCTAAACAGGTATCCGTGTATTTTCTCATAGTGTTAAGTGTTCACTTGAGCGTCGGTGACGCTCAAGCAGCTTTGTAATTAGTCAGGTTACACAAGGTTGCACTTACACCCTGTACTCACATTAAGGTATTCTGTGTATTTCATTGGTATAAGGTTTAAACATTAAGGTATAGCGTTGTGAGCGTCTGCGCCGCTGGTGACCTCCTCGTGGTCTCGAGCGTATGCTACGCCATAGCGAATCATTACTCTAGTCATAACCAATAACGTGTCCTGTGATCACTGGGCCGTGAGCGAACGTGACGCTTGAGCGTCTCGCCTACGGCGGAGCGATCGTTACGCAAATAGCGTACCCTTACGGTACTTCTTAAGCAAACAGCGTACAGTGTTCTTAGACTTCATAAAGGGTTGTTTATACGACAAAGGAATTTAGCATTGTCAGAGCATGAGACCCCTGGCAGCAAACAGGGAAACACCTTGGCCATGAGCATGAGACCCCTGGCAGTGAGCAGGGCAACTGCTTGGAAATAAGCAGAAAACCCCTTGGCAATGAGCATCAGACCCCTGGCAGCGAGCAGGGAAACCTCCTAAGAATGAGCAGGAAACCCCTTGGCAATGAGCAGGAATCCCCTTGGCAATGAGCATGAGACCTCTGGCAACAAGCATGGAACCCAGAGCATGAAACCCTTGGCAATGAGCATGGAACCCTTGGCAATGAGCATGGAACCCTTGGCAATGAGCATGAGACCCCTGACAACGAGCAGGTAATTTAAAATAAGATTTTACTTACCGATAAATCTATTTCTCGGAGTCCGTAGTGGATGCTGGGGTTCCTGAAAGGACCATGGGGAATAGCGGCTCCGCAGGAGACAGGGCACAAAAAGTAAAGCTTTTCCGATCAGGTGGTGTGCACTGGCTCCTCCCCCTATGACCCTCCTCCAGACTCCAGTTAGGTACTGTGCCCGGACGAGCGTACACAATAAGGGAGGATTTTGAATCCCGGGTAAGACTCATACCAGCCACACCAATCACACCGTACAACTTGTGATCTAAACCCAGTTAACAGTATGATAACAGCGGAGCCTCTGAAAGATGGCTTCCTTTAACAATAACCCGAATTAGTTAACAATAACTATGTACAACTTATGCAGATAATCCGCACTTGGGATGGGCGCCCAGCATCCACTACGGACTCCGAGAAATAGATTTATCGGTAAGTAAAATCTTATTTTCTCTATCGTCCTAGTGGATGCTGGGGTTCCTGAAAGGACCATGGGGATTATACCAAAGCTCCCAAACGGGCGGGAGAGTGCGGATGACTCTGCAGCACCGAATGAGAGAACTCCAGGTCCTCCTTAGCCAGAGTATCAAATTTGTAAAATTTTACAAACGTGTTCTCCCCTGACCACGTAGCCGCTCGGCAAAGTTGTAATGCCGAGACCCCTCGGGCAGCCGCCCAAGATGAGCCCACCTTCCTTGTGGAGTGGGCCTTTACAGATTTAGGCTGTGGCAAGCCTGCCACAGAATGTGCAAGTTGGATTGTGCTACAGATCCAACGAGCAATCGTCTGCTTAGACGCAGGAGCACCCATCTTGTTGGGTGCATACAATATAAACAACGAGTCAGATTTTCTGACTCCAGCTGTCCTTGCAATATATATTTTTAATGCTCTGACAACGTCCAGTAACTTGGAGTCCTCCAAGTCACTTGTAGCCGCAGGCACTACAATAGGCTGGTTCAGATGAAATGCTGACACCACCTTAGGGAGAAAATGCGGACGAGTTCGCAGTTCTGCCCTGTCCGAATGGAAAATCAGATATGGGCTTTTGTAAGATAAAGCTGCCAATTCTGACACTCTCCTGGCAGAAGCCAGGGCTAGAAGCATGGTCACTTTCCATGTGAGATATTTCAAATCCACCTTTTTTAGTGGTTCAAACCAATGAGATTTTAGGAAGTCCAAAACCACATTTAGATCCCACGGTGCCACTGGAGGCACCACAGGAGGCTGTATATGCAGCACTCCCTTAACAAAGGTCTGGACTTCAGGGACTGAAGCCAATTCTTTTTGAAAGAAAATCGACAGGGCCGAAATTTGAACCTTAATAGATCCCAATTTGAGACCCATTGACAATCCTGATTGCAGGAAATGTAGGAATCGACCCAGTTGAAATTCCTCCGTCGGAGCACTCCGATCTTCGCACCACGCAACATATTTTCGCCAAATTCGGTGATAATGTTGCACGGTTACTTCCTTCCTTGCTTTAATCAAAGTAGGAATGACTTCTTCCGGCATGCCTCTTTCCTTTAGGATCCGGCGTTCAACCGCCATGCCGTCAAACGCAGCCGCGGTAAGTCTTGAAACAGACAGGGACCCTGCTGAAGCAAGTCCCTCCTTAGAGGTAGAGGCCACGGATCTTCCGTGATCATCTCTTGAAGTTCCGGGTACCAAGTCCTCCTTGGCCAATCCGGAACCACTAGTATCGTTCTTACGCCTCTTTGCCGTATAATTCTCAATACTTTTGGTATGAGAGGCAGAGGAGGAAACACATACACCGACTGGTACACCCAAGGCGTTACCAGCGCGTCCACAGCTATTGCCTGCGGATCTCTTGACCTGGCGCAATACCTGTCCAGTTTTTTGTTGAGGCGAGACGCCATCATGTCCACCATTGGTCTTTCCCAACGGGTTACCAGCATGTGGAAGACTTCTGGATGAAGTCCCCACTCTCCCGGGTGAAGATCGTGTCTGCTGAGGAAGTCTGCTTCCCAGTTGTCCACTCCCGGGATGAACACTGCTGACAGTGCTATCACATGATTCTCTGCCCAGCGAAGAATCCTTGCAGCTTCTGCCATTGCCCTCCTGCTTCTTGTGCCGCCCTGTCTGTTCACATGGGCGACTGCCGTGATGTTGTCCGACTGGATCAATACCGGTTTTCCCTGAAGCAGAGGTTCTGCCTGGTTTAGAGCATTGTATATTGCTCTTAGTTCCAGAATGTTTATGTGAAGAGACGTTTCCAGGCTCGTCCATACTCCCTGGAAGTTTCTTCCTTGTGTGACTGCTCCCCAGCCTCTCAGGCTGGCGTCCGTGGTCACCAGGATCCAATCCTGTATGCCGAATCTGCGGCCCTCCAATAGATGAGCACTCTGCAACCACCACAGAAGAGACACCCTTGTCTTTGGAGACAGGGTTATCCGTAGGTGCATCTGAAGATGCGACCCTGACCATTTGTCCAACAGATCCCTTTGGAAAATTCTTGTGTGGAATCTGCCGAATGGAATCGCTTCGTAAGAAGCCACCATTTTTCCCAGGACTCTTGTGCATTGATGTACAGACACCTTTCCTGGTTTTAGGAGGTTCCTGACAAGCTCGGATAACTCCTTGGCTTTTTCCTCCGGGAGAAAAACCTTTTTCTGAACCGTGTCCAGAATCATCCCTAGGAACAGCAGACGAGTTGTCGGCATTAACTGGGATTTTGGAATATTCAGAATCCACCCGTGCTGTTTTAGCACTTCTTGAGACAGTGCTAATCCCATCTCTAGCTGTTCTCTGGACCTCGCCCTTATTAGGAGATCGTCCAAGTATGGGATAATTAATACGCCTTTTCTTCGAAGAAGAATCATCATCTCGGCCATTACCTTTGTAAAGATCCGAGGTGCCGTGGACAATCCGAACGGCAGCGTCTGAAACTGATAGTGACAGTTTTGTACAACGAACCTGAGGTACCCCTGGTGTGAGGGGTAAATTGGAACGTGGAGATACGCATCCTTGATGTCCAAGGATACCATAAAGTTCCCCTCTTCCAGGTTCGCTATCACTGCTCTGAGTGACTCCATTTTGAACTTGAACTTCTTTATGTACAGGTTCAAGGACTTCAGATTTAGAATAGGCCTTACCGAGCCATCCGGCTTCGGTACCACAAAAAGAGTGGAATAATACCCCTTCCCTTGTTGCAGAAGAGGTACCTTGACTATCACCTGCTGAGAGTACAGCTTGTGAATGGCTTCCAACACCGTCTCCCTTTCGGAGGGGGACGTTGGTAAAGCAGACCTCAGGAAACGGCGAGGTGGATCTGTCTCTAATTCCAACCTGTATCCCTGAGATATTATCTGCAGGATCCAGGGATCTACTTGCGAGTGAGCCCACTGCGCGCTGTAATTTTTGAGACGACCGCCCACCGTCCCCGAGTCCGCTTGAGAAGCCCCAGCGTCATGCTGAGGCTTTTGTAGAAGCCGGGGAGGGCTTCTGATCCTGGGAAGGAGCTGCGTGTTGCTGTCTCTTCCCTCGACCTTTGCCTCGTGGCAAATATGAATAGCCCTTTGCTCTCTTATTTTTAAAGGAACGAAAGGGCTGCGGTTGAAAAGTCGGTGCCTTTTTCTGTTGGGGAGTGACTTGAGGTAGAAAGGTGGATTTCCCGGCTGTAGCCGTGGCCACCAAATCTGATAGACCGACTCCAAATAACTCCTCCCCCTTATACGGCAAAACTTCCATATGCCGTTTTGAATCCGCATCGCCTGTCCACTGTCGCGTCCATAAAGCTCTTCTGGCCGAAATGGACATAGCACTTACCCGTGATGCCAGTGTGCATATATCCCTCTGTGCATCACGCATATAAAGAAATGCATCCTTTATTTGTTCTAACGACAGTAGAATATTGTCCCTGTCCAGGGTATCAATATTTTCAATCAGGGATTCTGACCAAACTACCCCCGCACTGCCCATCCAGGCAGTTGCTACAGCTGGTCGTAGTATAACACCTGCATGTGTGTATATACTTTTTTGGATATTTTCCATCCTCCTATCTGATGGATCTTTAAGTGCGGCCGTCTCAGGAGAGGGTAACGCCACTTGTTTAGATAAGCGTGTTAGCGCCTTGTCCACCCTAGGAGGTGTTTCCCAGCGCTCCCTAACCTCTGGCGGGAAAGGGTATAATGCCAATAATTTCTTTGAAATTATCAGCTTTTTATCAGGGGCAACCCACGCTTCATTACACACGTCATTTAGTTCTTCTGATTCAGGAAAAACTATAGGTAGTTTTTTCATACCCCACATAATACCCTGTTTAGTGGTACCTGTAGTATCAGCTAAATGTAACGCCTCCTTCATTGCCAAAATCATATAACGTGTGGCCCTACTGGAAAATACGGTTGATTCGTCACCGTCACCACTGGAGTCATCGCCTGTGTCTGGGTCTGTGTCGACCGACTGAGGCAAAGGGCGTTTCACAGCCCCTGACGGTGTTTGAGTCGCCTGGACAGGCACTAATTGATTGTCCGGCCGTCTCATGTCGTCAAACGACTGCTTTAGCGTGTTGACACTATCCCGTAGTTCCATAAATAAAGGCATCCATTCTGGTGTCGACCCCCTAGGAGGTGACATCCCCATATTTGGCAATTGCTCCGCCTCCACACCAATATCGTCCTCATACATGTCGACACACACGTACCGACACACAGCAGACACACAGGGAATGCTCCTAATGAAGACAGGACCCACTAGCCCTTTGGGGAGACAGAGGGAGAGTTTGCCAGCACACACCAAAAGCGCTATATATATATCAGGGATAGCCTTATAATAAGTGCTCCCCTATAGCTGCTTTGTTATATAAAAATATCGCCATAAATTTGCCCCCCCTCTCTGTTTTACCCTGTTTCTGTAGTGCAGTGCAGGGGAGAGACCTGGGAGCCGTCCTGACCAGCGGAGCTGTGAGAGGAAATGGCGCCGTGTGCTGAGGAGATAGGCCCCGCCCCTTTTCCGGCGGGCTCGTCTCCCGCTATTTTGAGAAATCAGGCAGGGGTTAAATATCTCCATATAGCCTCTAGGGCTATATGTGAGGTATTTTTAGCCTTTATAGGTACTCATTTTGCCTCCCAGGGCGCCCCCCTCCCAGCGCCCTGCACCCTCAGTGACTGCCGTGTGAAGTGTGCTGAGAGGAAAATGGCGCACAGCTGCAGTGCTGTGCGCTACCTTTAGAAGACTGCAGGAGTCTTCAGCCGCCGATTCTGGACCTCTTCTGTCTTCAGCATCTGCAAGGGGGCCGGCGGCGCGGCTCCGGTGACCATCCAGGCTGTACCTGTGATCGTCCCTCTGGAGCTTGATGTCCAGTAGCCAAGAAGCCAATCCATCCTGCACGCAGGTGAGTTGACTCCTTCTCCCCTCAGTCCCTCGCTGCAGTGATCCTGTTGCCAGCAGGAATCACTGTAACATAAAAAACCTAGCTAAACTTTCTCTAAGCAGCTCTTTAGGAGAGCCACCTAGATTGCACCCTTCTCGGCCGGGCACAAAAATCTAACTGGAGTCTGGAGGAGGGTCATAGGGGGAGGAGCCAGTGCACACCACCTGATCGGAAAAGCTTTACTTTTTGTGCCCTGTCTCCTGCGGAGCCGCTATTCCCCATGGTCCTTTCAGGAACCCCAGCATCCACTAGGACGATAGAGAAAAATAATTAGAAGCCTTACTGGGGCATACCGGTAATTTGTAAGGGGCATTATTGTGTGTGGGGCATAACTGTGTGTAGCATATTATGTAGTGGGCATTTCGGCGAGTGGCATAATGTGTAATGGGCATTATGGTGTGTGGCATAATGTATAATGGGCATTACGGTGTGTGTCAAATTCACTTTTTTTAATAATCAGATCGCATTCCCCATACTTAGCTGGGACCAAATGTGCAGTCGCAGTCTTTTGCAAAAAACACCCTGAGGAGTCTCACAAGCTTTGTCTCTGTATGTGATACCATACAGCAGGGGTTCTCAAACTCGGTCCTCAGGGGCGCACACAGTGCATGTTTTGCAGGTAACCCAGCAAGTGCACAGGTGTATTAATTACTCACAGACACATTTTAAAAGGTCCACAGGGGAGCTAATTATTTCACTTGTGATTCTGTGAGGAGACCTGCAAAACATGCACTGTGTGCGCCCCTGAGGACCGAGTTTGAGAACCCCTGCCATACAGTATTTGATGCTTCCTCGTGATGTAATCAAATGTCGCAACGCAAAATTATCACATCCCATCCGCAAGTGTAGAATGATGAATAATGAGAATTTATTTAAGAATGCCACATCCATGACAGCATGAATTTAGGCCGGGAATAGATTACAAATTCACATGACTGATAAAACGACGTTCTGCTGCTCTATAAACAGATGATCAAAACAGTATTAAGCCACCAGGAGATTTTACTCTATTGGTTAGGCACCATTTGGCTCCCCCCTCCAGCAGCAGCAGAGCATTACTAATATATATATATATATATATATATATATATATATATATATACATACCTCCCAACATGACCCTCTCTAGGAGAGTCAGAATGCTCTGCTCCTAGACTTCCCTCTTAATGTAGGATTGCCATCACCTGTGCTGTAACGCCTTTCTTATCCATTCACCTGTTCAAAACAGGTGCCGGCAATCATACATTAAGAGAAAAGTCCAGAAGCAGAGCATTGTGACCCTCCTGGAGAGGGTCATGTTGGGAGGTATGTATATATATATATATATATATATATATATACAGTATGTAGAGAGAGAGAGAGAGAACAATAGCAGAACTAGGTCGTCAAAACTTCTGGTAAGTGGCTAAAACTTAGGTGAACGTGGATGTGGACGTAAACCAATAACGCTTCCATGCCCAGCAAATCTTCTTCTGGAATGCTGTAACAAGAGAAAAATAAGTTGTCAGGTGCATTATAGTCACATCATACCCCTGATGTACATAACAGAGAACATGCAGCATTCAGGAAAAGGAGAGAGAATTGACTGCATAGGAAAGGAAAGAGTTAAACATCTTGGGAGGGGTGGACCTAGCTGTTAGGAAAGTACAGCCTTTTAGGGGGAGGGTTTGATATATATAGGGAAGGTGAGGCCATCTTAGTTCTCTTGGTGGATTTGCTTTCCCACCCTCCCGCCCTGGTACTAAGGGATTCTGGCACGTGGTGCTTTGGCGTTAAGTTGTTGGCTGGTGTATCGTTGGCTATTTATTGGCGGAAAAGAACGGCAGTTTTGTATTGTAGGGAAAACTGTAGTGTTTTACAGTTTGTTGTGGTTTAGGTGCACTCACCTCCATCGACTTATGGCCGCTTGACCACCCGTCCGGGAAGGCAGCGGCAGCAGGGCACCCAGGAGCGGTGGGTAGTCACTGTGGGGGTTGAGTTGTCACCTATTACCGGTTTATGATAAGTTTTAGTAAATTTATAGGATTAGTTATTTAAGGTTAATTTAGGTTAATTGAGCCGTTCTTTTGGGCCGCCACCATATGCCGGCTGGAGCGGCATATTAAATTAATTTCTTTATTACAGGTTTGCTAATGGATAGGGAGAAATAAATAGCTAGCAATTTTCTGCCAAAATTCAAGTCTCCGTGTCGTTATTTCTGGTTCTAGGTTATGAATGCTTTACTTTCAAAGAAAGGGGTCCACCAAATATCACTAGGATGTTTATTATTTTTCATGTCTATTGTGGTAAATGGGCAAAAGATACTTTTTTAATTTATTTAATTTTATATTACAGTCCATGTAGGTGACAATTATGTTTCTTACATTTGTAGATCACCTACTGCTCTTTTCTCCGGCAGGGTCCACAGGTTATCCACAGGATAACATTGGGATATGCTGGAGTGACAGCGGATTGGCACCAAACGATCACAAGCTTTCTTGCCTCCCAGGATGCTCCGAACTCGTCCATATAATCCCACCCACCGACTCAGTCAAATCAGTTTTTTGTTTGGTGCAGCAGGAGCCGGACCATGGTCACAGGGCTGCTGTGTTTTGGCAGCCTTAAGCTTTATTTGATTTATTTTTATAGTCTTACTATGTTTTTGAGTGATCTTTCCTAACAGCGTCTTACACGCATATTGGAAAGAGTCGCTCCAACAACTCTCCACCGGGTCACAACAATGCTTACCCATGGTACAAGTGCTGTCTCGACGGGCGTCTGTGTCAGATTTACTAGCAGGTCCAGCAGACATTACCAGGCTGTGGCCAGAGCACGGGGAGAAGGTAAGGCATCGGTTCCACTTAGAGGGGGAATACGGACACAGCCACACTGATTTGGGAGGAGACTACCAAACAGTAGCTGGCGCGCCACTACCATGGGTGCTCTAGCGCTAGGCTTTAGGGATCATAAGGTGCCAGGATTAGTTTGAGGCTGTGATCCCTAGGGTTGATGTCAGCAGTGGGGAGTCAGACGCTCTCCTGGTCACCCCTCCCCCCAGTTCATGACAAGTTTCCGTACGTCTCCCGCCATGAACTGATTGCCTCACTTCCGTTTCAGACACTACCACGAGGGGACTCGGTCGCAGCATAGGACGCTGCATCTGTATACACTAAGGTTTACCGCTAAGACACTGGGTCGCAGACATGAGCGTCTGCATGCACTAGCGTTCACTGAGCGTCTGTGTCCATTAAAAATTACCGGAGCGGCAGTGTACACTAGTAGCGTCTGGATCCACTCAGCGGTTGCTAAACGTATTGATCGATCCTGGAAGTGGGGTGAGTCTCCATGTATCCCACTCTACAGAGTAAGGGTTATACAGCACTAAATTTCTATCTACTGTTGTTAGTATGAATAGTTAAGTTTAGTGCCTATTGCATATGAGTTTTGTACAATACTGTGGTTTTCTCCGCAATTACATCTGAATACATTAAAATAACTGTATAGTACAGGAAACAGTAAATGTACGCCTACATACTTGAAATGTGTTCATAGTTGATAATATGCTCATATGACTAATATATAACATGTGGCTTACTGCTAGTGTGATTACTGACTTTATATATGTTTGTCAGTGTTTTTTCTGAACCTCAATGCTGGTGCTTGGATTGGGGTCAGATTGATATCACTTTTATGCATAAAGTGTTTTCAGTCACAGATTGTGTAGTATACTGTGGAAAAGCTGATTGTTTATCATGTCTAAGAGCGGCAAAAGTGACGAGGTTACATTAACAGTAACACCAACACTAAAAACATGTTTATCCTGCAAGGTGGGGTTAATAACTCAGTCTTTGGCAAATGAGGGGTTATGTGCAAATTGTTTTGCGTTTCAGCAGATTACAAGGCAAATCCCTGTTCAACAACAAGTAGATCCACCTTGGGCCATATTTGCACAAACCCTATCTAGTATAGCTGACAGGTTGGTCCCTGCAGCTCCAACCGCAGGAATAGGGTACAATATTAACCCATACATGCAGCTCCCATCTTATGGTATAGCCCCTACAGCTTCTACAAGTCAACAAGCTGATAAACTAAGGGTAAATATATCATCAAATTCACAGGCTACACAGGATGATACAACGGATGAAGACTCCATATACTCTACTTCACAATATGAAGAACAAATGGAGGGTTTCAGCTCAGAAGATATAGCTGAGTTAATTGGAGCAATGAAGGCTATTCTGTCTCTAGGAGATTCAGCTGAGCTAATAGTTAAAACTAAAGCACCTGTGTGTAAACGTCCCAAAACAGTTAGGGTTGAGTTTCCAGGGTTAGAGGAACTGACGGAAATCATGGACGAACCTTGAGCTACGCCCAATAGGAAATATAGAATTCCAAAAAAATGGGATTCTTACTACCTTTTTCCAACTGGGGACTGTTTAAAAAGAGAAGTGCCTCCTAAGGTAGATACGCACGTCATTCGACTATAGTGATGAGCGAGTTCGGTTTCCGAGGAACCGAACCCACCCGAGCTTTACCTTTTTTTACACGGGTCCGAGCAGACTTCGATCCTCCCGCCTTGCTCGGCTAACCCGAGCGCGTCCGAACGTCATCATCCCGCTGTCGGATTCTCGCGAGATTCGGATTCTATATAAGCAGCCGCGCGTCGCCGCCATTTTCACACGTGCATTGAGATTGATAGGGAGAGGACGTGGCTGGCGTCCTCTCCGTTTATATACGAGAGGAGACAGTTGATCTGATTGCTTTTTTGCTTGTTTATTTTACTATTGTGGGGAGGATTGGGGAGCAGCTGTTAGGAGGAGTACACTACAGTGCAGAGTTTTGCTGATAGTGACCACCAGTTTTTTATCCGTTCTCTTCTCTGCCTGAAAAAAACGCTCCATACCATATCTGTGCTCAGTGTGCTGCATGATATATCTGTGTTGAGTGCACTGCTCACACTGCTTAATTGTGGGGACTGGGGAGCAGCTATAGCAGGAGTACAGTGCAGAGTTTTGCTGACAGTGACCACCAGTATACGTTTGTCTGCCTGAAAAACACTCCTGTGGCTTTTTTTTTTATACTAGTAGTTTTTTAGCAGTTTGCTGACAGTGTCCACCAGGTCCATTATACTGTATATAGCAGTACGGTAGGCCACTGCTGTACCTACCTCTGTGTCGTCACTCGTCATCCATTAAGTATACTATCCATCCATCTACATTGTATACCTGTGGTGGCTTTTTTTTTATACTAGTAGTTTAGCAGTCTGCTGACAGTGTCCACCAGGTCCATTATACTGTATATAGCAGTACGGTAGGCCACTGCTGTACCTACCTCTGTGTCGTCACTCGTCATCCATTAAGTATACTATCCATCCATCTGCATTGTATACCTGTGGTGGCTTTTTTTTATGCTAGTAGTTTAGCAGTCTGCTGACAGTGTCCACCAGGTCCATTATACTGTATATAGCAGTACGGTAGGCCACTGCTGTACCTACCTCTGTGTCGTCACTCGTCATCCATTAAGTATACTATCCATCCATCTACATTGTATACCTGTGGTGGCTTTTTTTTTTATACTAGTAGTTTAGCAGTCTGCTGACAGTGTCCACCAGGTCCATTATACTGTATATAGCAGTACGGTAGGCCACTGCTGTACCTACCTCTGTGTCGTCACTCGTCATCCATTAAGTATACTATCCATCCATCTACATTGTATACCTGTGGTGGCTTTTTTTTATGCTAGTAGTTTAGCAGTCTGCTGACAGTGTCCACCAGGTCCATTATACTGTATATAGCAGTACGGTAGGCCACTGCTGTACCTACCTCTGTGTCGTCACTCGTCATCCATTAAGTATACTATCCATCCATCTACATTGTATACCTGTGGTGGCTTTTTTTTTTATACTAGTAGTTTAGCAGTCTGCTGACAGTGTCCACCAGGTCCATTATACTGTATATAGCAGTACGGTAGGCCACTGCTGTACCTACCTCTGTGTCGTCACTCGTCATCCATTAAGTATACTATCCATCCATCTACATTGTATACCTGTGGTGGCTTTTTTTTTTATACTAGTAGTTTAGCAGTCTGCTGACAGTGTCCACCAGGTCCATTATACTGTATATAGCAGTACGGTAGGCCACTGCTGTACCTACCTCTGTGTCGTCACTCGTCATCCATTAAGTATACTATCCATCCATCTACATTGTATACCTGTGGTGGCTTTTTTTTTTATACTAGTAGTTTAGCAGTCTGCTGACAGTGTCCACCAGGTCCATTATACTGTATATAGCAGTACGGTAGGCCACTGCTGTACCTACCTCTGTGTCGTCACTCGTCATCCATTAAGTATACTATCCATCCATCTACATTGTATACCTGTGGTGGCTTTTTTTTTTATACTAGTAGTTTAGCAGTCTGCTGACAGTGTCCACCAGGTCCATTATACTGTATATAGCAGTACGGTAGGCCACTGCTGTACCTACCTCTGTGTCGTCACTCGTCATCCATTAAGTATACTAATATCCATCCATCTACATTGTATACCTGTGGTGCCTTTTAGTTGTGCGCAGTAAATATAGTAGTAGGCCATTGCTATTGATACTCACATTAAAAAATGGAGAACAAAAATGTGGAGGTTAAAGGGAAAGATCAAGATCCACTTCCACCTCGTGCTGAAGCTGCTGCCACTAGTCATGGCCGAGACGATGAAATGCCATCAACGTCGTCTGCCAAGGCCGATGCCCAATGTCATAGTAGAGAGCATGTAAAATCCAAAACACAAAAGTTCAGTAAAATGACCCAAAAATCAAAATTAAAAGCGTCTGAGGAGAAGCGTAAACCTGCCAATATGCCATTTACGACACGGAGTGGCAAGGAACGGCTGAGGCCCTGGCCTATGTTCATGGCTAGTGGTTCAGCTTCAAATGAGGATGGAAGCACTCATCCTCTCGCTAGAAAAAAGAAAAGACTTAAGCTGGCAAAAGCACAGCAAAGAATTGTGCGTTCTTCAAAATCACAAATCCACAAGGAGAGTCCAATTGTCTCGGTTGCGATGCCTGACCTTCCCAACACTGGACGGGAAGAGGTTGTGCCTTCCACCATTTGCACGCCCCCTGCAAGTGCTGGAAGGAGCACCCGCAGTCCAGTTCCTGATAGTCAGATTGAAGATGTCAGTGTTGAAGTACACCAGGATGAGGAGGATATGGGTGTTGCTGGCGCTGGGGAGGAAATTGACAAGGAGGATTCTGATGGTGAGGTGGTTTGTTTAAGTCAGGCACCCGGGGAGACACCTGTTGTCCGTGGGAGGAATATGGCCCTTGACATGCCTGGTCAAAATACAAAAAAATAAGATTTTACTTACCGATAAATCTATTTCTCGTAGTCCGTAGTGGATGCTGGGGACTCCGTCAGGACCATGGGGATTAGCGGCTCCGCAGGAGACAGGGCACAAAAATAAAGCTTTAGGATCAGGTGGTGTGCACTGGCTCCTCCCCCTATGACCCTCCTCCAAGCCTCAGTTAGGATACTGTGCCCGGACGAGCGTACACAATAAGGAAGGATTTTGAATCCCGGGTAAGACTCATACCAGCCACACCAATCACACCGTACAACTTGTGATCTGAACCCAGTTAACAGTATGACAACGTAGGAGCCTCTGAACAGACGGCTCACAACAATAACAACCCGATTTCTTTGTAACAATAACTATGTACAAGTATTGCAGACAATCCGCACTTGGGATGGGCGCCCAGCATCCACTACGGACTACGAGAAATAGATTTATCGGTAAGTAAAATCTTATTTTCTCTAACGTCCTAGTGGATGCTGGGGACTCCGTCAGGACCATGGGGATTATACCAAAGCTCCCAAACGGGCGGGAGAGTGCGGATGACTCTGCAGCACCGAGTGAGAGAACTCCAGGTCCTCCTCAGCCAGGGTGTGTCCCTGACCAAGTAGCAGCTCGGCAAAGTTGTAAAGCCGAGACCCCTCGGGCAGCCGCCCAAGATGAGCCCACCTTCCTTGTGGAATGGGCATTTACATATTTTGGCTGTGGCAGGCCTGCCACAGAATGTGCAAGCTGAATTGTACTACACATCCAACTAGCAATCGTCTGCTTAGAAGCAAGAGCACCCAGTTTGTTGGGTGCATACAGGATAACAGCAAGTCAGTTTTCCTGACTCCAGCCGTCCTGGAAACCTATATTTTCAGGGCCCTGACAACATCTAGCAACTTGGAGTCCTCCAAGTCCCTAGTAGCCGCAGGTACCACAATAAGCTGGTTCAGGTGAAACGCTGACACCACCTTATGGAGAAACTGGGGACGAGTCCGCAGCTCTGCCCTGTCCGAATGGACAATCAGATATGGGCTTTTTTGAGACAAAGCCGCCAATTCTGACACTCGCCTGGCCGAGGCCAGGGCCAACATCATGGTCACTTTCCATGTGAAATATTTCAAATCCACAGATTTGAGCGGTTTGAACCAATGTGATTTGAGGAATCCCAGAACTACGTTGAGATCCCACAGTGCCACTGGAGGCACAAAAGGGGGTTGTATATGCAGTACTCCCTTGACAAACTTCTGGACTTCAGGAACTGAAGCCAATTCTTTCTGGAAGAAAATCGACAGGGCCGAAATTTGAACCTTAATGGACCCCAATTTGAGGCCCATAGACACTCCTGTTTGCACGAAATGCAGGAATCGACCGAGTTGAAATTTCTTCGTGGGGCCTTCCTGGCCTCACACCACGCAACATATTTTTGCCACATGTGGTGATAATGTTGTGCGGTCATCTCCTTCCTGGCTTTGACCAGGGTAGGAATGACCTCTTCCGGAATGCCTTTTTGCCTTAGGATCCGGCGTTCAACTGCCATGCCGTCAAACGCAGCCGTGGTAAGTCTTGGAACAGACATGGTACTTGCTGAAGCAAGTCCCTTCTTAGCGGCAGAGGCCATGAGTCCTCTGTGAGCATCTCTTGAAGTTCCGGGTACCAAGTCCTTCTTGGCCAATCCGGAGCCACGAGTATAGTTCTTACTCCTCTACGTCTTATAATTCTCAGTACCTTAGGTATGAGAAGCAGAGGAGGGAACACATACACCGACTGGTACACCCACGGTGTTACCAGAACGTCCACAGCTATTGCCTGAGGGTCTCTTGACCTGGCGCAATACCTGTCCAGTTTTTTGTTCAGGCGGGACGCCATCATGTCCACCTTTGGTCTTTCCCAACGGTTCACAATCATGTGGAAGACTTCCCGACGAAGTCCCCACTCTCCCGGGTGGAGGTCGTGCTGAGGAAGTCTGCTTCCCAGTTGTCCACTCCCGGAATGAACACTGCTGACAGTGCTAACACATGATTTTCCGCCCAGCGAAGAATCCTTGCAGTTTCGGCCATTGCCCTCCTGCTTCTTGTGCCGCCCAGTCTGTTTACGTGGGCGACTGCCGTGATGTTGTCCCACTGGATCAATACCGGCTGACCTTGAAGCAGAGGTCTTGCTAAGCTTAGAGCATTGTAAATTGCTCTTAGCTCCAGTATATTTATGTGGAGAGAAGTCTCCAGTATTGATCACACTCCCTGGAAATTTTTTCCTTGTGTGACTGCTCCCCAGCCGTTCAGGCTGGCATCCGTGGTCACCAGGACCCAGTCCTGAATGCCGAATCTGTGGCCCTTTAGTAGATGAGCACTCTGCAGCCACCACAGAAGAGACACCCTTGTCCCTTGTCCTTGAAGATGCGATCCGGACCATTTTTCCAGCAGATCCCACTGAAAAGTTCTTGCGTGAAATCTGCCGAATGGAATCGCTTCGTAAGAAGCCACCATTTTTCCCAGGACCCTTGTGCAATGATGCAGTGACACTTTTCCTGGTTTTAGGAGGTTCCTGACTAGCTCGGATAACTCCCTGGCTTTTTCCTCCGGGAGAAACACCTTTTTCTGGACTGTGTCCAGAATCATCCCTAGGAACAGCAGACGTGTCGTCGGAGACAGCTGCGATTTTGGAATATTTAGAATCCACCCGTGCTGTCGTAGAACTACTTGAGATAGTGCTACTCCGACCTCCAACTGTTCTCTGGACCTTGCCCTTATCAGGAGATCGTCCAAGTAAGGGATAATTAAGACGCCTTTTCTTTGAAGAAGAATCATCATTTCGGCCATTACCTAGGTAAAGACCCGGGGTGCCGTGGACAATCCAAACGGCAGCGTCTGAAACTGATAGTGACAGTTTTGTACCACGAACCTGAGGTACCCTTGGTGAGAAGGGCAAATTGGGACATCCTTGATGTCCAGGGACACCATATAGTCCCCTTCCTGGTTCGCTATCACTGCTCTGAGTGATTCCATCTTGATTTGAACCTTTGTATGTAAGCGTTCAAATATTTCAGATTTAGAATAGGTCTCACCGAGCCGTCTGGCTTCAGTACCACAATATAGTGTGGAATAGTACCCCTTTCCTTGTTGTAGGAGGGGTACTTTGATTATCACCTGCTGGGAATACAGCTTGTGAATTGTTTCCAATACTGCCTCCCTGTCGGAGGGAGACGTTGGTAAAACAGACTTCAGGAACCTGCGAGGGGGAGACGTCTCGAACTTCCAATCTGTACCCCTGGGATACTACTTGTAGGATCCAGGGGTCCACTTGCGAGTGAGCCCACTGCGCACTGAAACTCTTGAGACGACCCCCCACCGCAGCTGTTTGTACGGCCCCAGCGTCATGCTGAGGACTTGGCAAAAGCGGTGGAGGGCTTCTGTTCCTGGGAATGGGCTGCCTGCTGCAGTCTTCTTCCCTTTCTTCTATCCTTGGGCAGATATGACTGGCCTTTTGCCTGCTTGCCCTTATGGGGACGAAAGGACTGAGGCTGAAAAGACGGTGTCTTTTTCTGCTGAGATGTGACTTGGGGTAAAAAAGGTGGATTTTCCAGGTGTTGCCGTGGCCACCAGGTCCGATGGACCGACCCCAAATAACTCCTCCCCTTTATACGGCAATACTTCCATGTGCCGTTTGGAATCTGCATCACCTGACCACTGTCGTGTCCATAAACATCTTCTGGCAGATATGGACATCGCACTTACTCTTGATGCCAGAGTGCAAATATCCCTCTGTGCATCTCGCATATATAGAAATGCATCCTTTAAATGCTCTATAGTCAATAAAATACTGTCCCTGTCAAGGGTATCAATATTTTCAGTCAGGGAATCCGACCAAGCCACCCCAGCGCTGCACATCCAGGCTGAGGCGATCGCTGGTCGCAGTATAACACCAGTATGTGTGTATATACTTTTTAGGATATTTTCCAGCCTCCTATCAGCTGGCTCCTTGAGGGCGGCCGTATCTGGAGACGGTAACGCCACTTGTTTTGATAAGCGTGTGAGCGCCTTATCCACCCTAAGGGGTGTTTCCCAACGCGCCCTAACTTCTGGCGGGAAAGGGTATAACGCCAATAATTTTCTATCGGGGAAAACCCACGCATCATCACACACTTCATTTAATTTATCTGATTCAGGAAAAACTACAGGTAGTTTTTTCACACCCCACATAATACCCTCTTTTGTGGTACTTGTAGTATCAGAAATATGTAACACCTCCTTCATTGCCCTTAACATGTAACGTGTGGCCCAAATGGAAAATACGTTTGTTTCTTCACCGTCGACACTGGAGTCAGTGTCCGTGTCTGTGTCTGTGTCGACCGACTGAGGTAAATGGGCGTTTTAAAGCCCCCGACGGTGTTTGAGACGCCTGGACAGGTACTAATTGGTTTGCCGGCCGTCTCATGTCGTCAACCGACCTTGCAGCGTGTTGACATTATCACGTAATTCCCTAAATAAGCCATCCATTCCGGTGTCGACTCCCTAGAGAGTGACATCACCATTACAGGCAATTGCTCCGCCTCCTCACCAACATCGTCCTCATACATGTCGACACACACGTACCGACACACAGCACACACACAGGGAATGCTCTGATAGAGGACAGGACCCCACTAGCCCTTTGGGGAGACAGAGGGAGAGTTTGCCAGCACACACCAAAACGCTATAATTATACAGGGACAACCTTTATATAAGTGTTTTTCCCTTATAGCATCTTAATATATATAATCATATCGCCAAATAAGTGCCCCCCCTCTCTGTTTTAACCCTGTTTCTGTAGTGCAGTGCAGGGGAGAGCCTGGGAGCCTTCCCACCAGCATTTCTGTGAGGGAAAATGGCGCTGTGTGCTGAGGAGAATAGGCTCCGCCCCCTTTTCGGCGGGCTTCTTCTCCCGTTTTTCTGAGACCTGGCAGGGGTTAAATACATCCATATAGCCCCAGGGGCTATATGTGATGTATTTTTTAGCCAGAACAAGGTATTCTCATTGCTGCCCAGGGCGCCCCCTGCAGCGCCCTGCACCCTCCGTGACCGCTGGTGTGAAGTGTGTGACAACAATGGCGCACAGCTGCAGTGCTGTGCGCTACCTCATGAAGACTGAAAAGTCTTCTGCCGCCGGTTTCTGGACCTCTTCGCTTTTCGGCATCTGTAAGGGGGTCGGCGGCGCGGCTCCGGGACTGGACTCCATGGCTGGGCCTGTGTTCGATCCCTCTGGAGCTAATGGTGTCCAGTAGCCTAAGAAGCCAATCCATCCTGCACGCAGGTGAGTTCACTTCTTCTCCCCTAAGTCCCTCGTTGCAGTGAGCCTGTTGCCAGCAGGACTCACTGAAAATAAAAAACCTAAAAACTTTTTCTAAGCAGCTCTTTAGGAGAGCCACCTAGATTGCACCCTGCTCGGACGGGCACAAAAACCTAACTGAGGCTTGGAGGAGGGTCATAGGGGGAGGAGCCAGTGCACACCACCTGATCCTAAAGCTTTATTTTTGTGCCCTGTCTCCTGCGGAGCCGCTAATCCCCATGGTCCTGACGGAGTCCCCAGCATCCACTAGGACGTTAGAGAAAAATCAGCTCTTCGGTGTGGAATTATTTCAACACAAATGCGGACAACAGGTGTCAAGCCATGTGTTGCCTTTGTCAAGCTGTAATAAGTAGGGGTAAGGACGTTAACCACCTCGGAACATCCTCCCTTATACGTCACCTGCAGCGCATTCATCATAAGTCAGTGACAAGTTCAAAAACTTTGGGTGACAGCGGAAGCAGTCCACTGACCACTAAATCCCTTCCTCTTGTAACCAAGCTCCTGCAAACCACACCACCAACTCCCTCAGTGTCAATTTCCTCCTTACCCAGGAAAGCCAATAGTCCTGCAGGCCATGTCACTGGCAAGTCTGACGAGTCCTCTCCTGCCTGGGATTCCTCCGATGCATCATTGAGTGTAACGCCTACTGCTGCTGGCGCTGCTGTTGTTGCTGCTGGGAGTCGATCGTCATCCCAGAGGGGAAGTCGGAAGACCACTTGTACTACTTCCAGTAAGCAATTGACTGTCCAACAGTCCTTTGCGAGGAAGATGAAATATCACAGCAGTCATCCTGCTGCAAAGCGGATAACTGAGGCCTTGGCAGCCTGTGCAGTGAGAAACGTGGTTCCGGTATCCATCGTTAATTCAGAGCCAACTATAGACTTGATTGAGGTACTGTGTCCCCGGTACCAAATACCATCTAGGTTCCATTTCTCTAGGCAGGCGATACCGAAAATGTACACAGACCTCAGAAAAAGACTCACCAGTGTCTTAAAAAATGCAGTTGTACCCAATGTCCACTTAACCACGGACATGTGGACAAGTGGAGCAGGGCAGACTCAGGACTATATGACTGTGACAGCCCACTGGGTAGATGTATTGCCTCCCGCAGCAAGAACAGCAGCGGCGGCACCAGTAGCAGCATCTCGCAAACGCCAACTCGTTCCTAGGCAGGCTACGCTTTGTATCACCGCTTTCCAGAATACGCACACAGCTGAAAACCTCTTACGGCAACTGAGGAACATCATCGCAGAATGGCTTACCCCAATTGGACTCTCCTGGGGATTTGTGACATCGGACAACGCCAGCAATATTGTGCGTGCATTACATCTGGGCAAATTCCAGCACGTCCCATGTTTTGCACATACCTTGAATTTGGTGGTGCAGAATTATTTAAAAAACGACAGGGGCGTGCAAGAGATGCTGTTGGTGGCCCGAAGAATTGCGGGCCACTTTCGGCGTTCAGGCACCGCGTACAGAAGACTGGAGCACCACCAAAAATACCTGAACCTGCCCTGCCATCATCTGAAGCAAGAGGTGGTAACGAGGTGGAATTCAACCCTCTATATGCTTCAGAGGATGGAGGAGCAGCAAAAGGCCATTCAAGCCTATACATCTGGCCACGATATAGGCAAAGGAGGTGGAATGCACTAGAGATGAGCGCCGGAAATTTTTCGGGTTTTGTGTTTTGGTTTTGGGTTCGGTTCCGCGGCCGTGTTTTGGGTTCGACCGCGTTTTGGCAAAACCTCACCGAATTTTTTTTGTCGGATTCGGGTGTGTTTTGGATTCGGGTGTTTTTTTCAAAAAACCCTAAAAAACAGCTTAAATCAGAGAATTTGGGGGTCATCTTGATCCCAAAGTATTATTAACCTCAAAAACCATAATTTACACTCATTTTCAGTCTATTCTGAATACCTCACACCTCACAATATTATTTTTAGTCCTAAAATTTGCACCGAGGTCGCTGTGTGAGTAAGATAAGCGACCCTAGTGGCCGACACAAACACCGGGCCCATCTAGGAGTGGCACTGCAGTGTCACGCAGGATGTCCCTTCCAAAAAACCCTCCCCAAACAGCACATGACGCAAAGAAAAAAAGAGGCGCAATGAGGTAGCTGACTGTGTGAGTAAGATAAGCGACCCTAGTGGCCGACACAAACACCGGGCCCATCTAGGAGTGGCACTGCAGTGTCACGCAGGATGGCCCTTCCAAAAAACCCTCAACAAACAGCACATGACGCAAAGAAAAAAAGAGGCGCAATGAGGTAGCTGACTGTGTGAGTAAGATAAGCGACCCTAGTGGCCGACACAAACACCGGGCCCATCTAGGAGTGGCACTGCAGTGTCACGCAGGATGTCCCTTCCAAAAAACCCTCCCCAAACAGCACATGACGCAAAGAAAAAAAGAGGCGCAATGAGGTAGCTGACTGTGTGAGTAAGATAAGCGACCCTAGTGGCCGACACAAACACCGGGCCCATCTAGGAGTGGCACTGCAGTGTCACGCAGGATGTCCCTTCCAAAAAACCCTCCCCAAACAGCACATGACGCAAAGAAAAAAAGAGGCGCAATGAGGTAGCTGACTGTGTGAGTAAGATAAGCGACCCTAGTGGCCGACACAAACACCGGGCCCATCTAGGAGTGGCACTGCAGTGTCACGCAGGATGGCCCTTCCAAAAAACCCTCCCCAAACAGCACATGACGCAAAGAAAAATAAAAGAAAAAAGAGGTGCAAGATGGAATTGTCCTTGGGCCCTCCCACCCACCCTTATGTTGTATAAACAGGACATGCACACTTTAACCAACCCATCATTTCAGTGACAGGGTCTGCCACACGACTGTGACTGATATGACGGGTTGGTTTGGACCCCCCCCAAAAAAGAAGCAATTAATCTCTCCTTGCACAAACTGGCTCTACAGAGGCAAGATGTCCACCTCATCATCATCCTCCGATATATCACCGTGTACATCCCCCTCCTCACAGATTATCAATTCGTCCCCACTGGAATCCACCATCTCAGCTCCCTGTGTACTTTGTGGAGGCAATTGCTGCTGGTCAATGTCTCCGCGGAGGAATTGATTATAATTCATTTTAATGAACATCATCTTCTCCACATTTTCTGGATGTAACCTCGTACGCCGATTGCTGACAAGGTGAGCGGCGGCACTAAACACTCTTTCGGAGTACACACTTGTGGGAGGGCAACTTAGGTAGAATAAAGCCAGTTTGTGCAAGGGCCTCCAAATTGCCTCTTTTTCCTGCCAGTATAAGTACGGACTGTGTGACGTGCCTACTTGGATGCGGTCACTCATATAATCCTCCACCATTCTTTCAATGTTGAGAGAATCATATGCAGTGACAGTAGACGACATGTCCGTAATCGTTGTCAGGTCCTTCAGTCCGGACCAGATGTCAGCATCAGCAGTCGCTCCAGACTGCCCTGCATCACCGCCAGCGGGTGGGCTCGGAATTCTGAGCCTTTTCCTCGCACCCCCAGTTGCGGGAGAATGTGAAGGAGGAGATGTTGACAGGTCGCGTTCCGCTTGACTTGACAATTTTCTCACCAGCAGGTCTTTCAACCCCAGCAGACTTGTGTCTGCCGGAAAGAGAGATCCAAGGTAGGTTTTAAATCTAGGATCGAGCACGGTGGCCAAAATGTAGTGCTCTGATTTCAACAGATTGACCACCCGTGAATCCTTGTTAAGCGAATTAAGGGCTCCATCCACAAGTCCCACATGCCTAGCGGAATCGCTCCGTGTTAGCTCCTCCTTCAATGTCTCCAGCTTCTTCTGCAAAAGCCTGATGAGGGGAATGACCTGACTCAGGCTGGGAGTGTCTGAACTGACTTCACGTGTGGCAAGTTCAAAGGGCATCAGAACCTTGCACAACGTTGAAATCATTCTCCACTGCACTTGAGACAGGTGCATTCCACCTCCTATATCGTGCTCAATTGTATAGGCTTGAATGGCCTTTTGCTGCTCCTCCAACCTCTGAAGCATATAGAGGGTTGAATTCCACCTCGTTACCACTTCTTGCTTCAGATGATGGCAGGGCAGGTTCAGTAGTTTTTGGTGGTGCTCCAGTCTTCTGTACGTGGTGCCTGTACGCCGAAAGTGTCCCGCAATTCTTCTGGCCACCGACAGCATCTCTTGCACGCCCCTGTCGTTTTTTAAAAAATTCTGCACCACCAAATTCAAGGTATGTGCAAAACATGGGACGTGCTGGAATTTGCCCATATTTAATGCACACACAATATTGCTGGCGTGGTCCGATGCCACAAATCCACAGGAGAGTCCAATTGGGGTAAGCCATTCCGCGATGATCTTCCTCAGTTGCCGTAAGAGGTTTTCAGCTGTGTGCGTATTCTGGAAAGCGGTGATACAAAGCGTAGCCTGCCTAGGAAAGAGTTGGCGTTTGCGAGATGCTGCTACTGGTGCCGCCGCTGCTGTTCTTGCGGCGGGAGTCCATACATCTACCCAGTGGGCTGTCACAGTCATATAGTCCTGACCCTGCCCTGCTCCACTTGTCCACATGTCCGTGGTTAAGTGGACATTGGGTACAACTGCATTTTTTAGGACACTGGTGAGTCTTTTTCTGACGTCCGTGTACATTCTCGGTATCGCCTGCCTAGAGAAGTGGAACCTAGATGGTATTTGGTAACGGGGGCACACTGCCTCAATAAATTGTCTAGTTCCCTGTGAACTAACGGCGGATACCGGACGCACGTCTAACACCAACATAGTTGTCAAGGCCTCAGTTATCCGCTTTGCAGCAGGATGACTGCTGTGATATTTCATCTTCCTCGCAAAGGACTGTTGGACAGTCAATTGCTTACTGGAAGTAGTACAAGTGGGCTTACGACTTCCCCTCTGGGATGACCATCGACTCCCAGCAGCAACAACAGCAGCGCCAGCAGCAGTAGGCGTTACACGCAAGGATGCATCGGAGGAATCCCAGGCAGGAGAGGACTCGTCAGAATTGCCAGTGACATGGCCTGCAGGACTATTGGCATTCCTGGGGAAGGAGGAAATTGACACTGAGGGAGTTGGTGGGGTGGTTTGCGTGAGCTTGGTTACAAGAGGAAGGGATTTACTGGTCAGTGGACTGCTTCCGCTGTCGGCCAAAGTTTTTGAACTTGTCACTGACTTATTATGAATGCGCTGCAGGTGACGTATAAGGGAGGATGTTCCGAGGTGGTTAACGTCCTTACCCCTACTTATTACAGCTTGACAAAGGGAACACACGGCTTGACAAATGTTGTCCGCATTTCTGGTGAAATACTTCCACACCGAAGAGCTGATTTTTTTGGTATTTTCACCAGGCATGTCAACGGCCATATTCCTCCCACGGACAACAGGTGTCTCCCCGGGTGCCTGACTTAAACAAACCACCTCACCATCAGAATCCTTCTGGTCAATTTCCTCCCCAGCGCCAGCAACACCCATATCCTCCTCATCCTGGTGTACTTCAACACTGACATCTTCAATCTGACTATCAGGAACTGGACTGCGGGTGCTCCTTCCAGCACTTGCAGGGGGCGTGCAAATGGTGGAAGGCGCATGCTCTTCACGTCCAGTGTTGGGAAGGTCAGGCATCGCAACCGACACAATTGGACTCTCCTTGTGGATTTGAGATTTCGAAGAACGCACAGTTCTTTGCGGTGCTACTGCTTTTGCCAGCTTGAGTCTTTTCATTTTTCTAGCGAGAGGCTGAGTGCCTCCATCCTCATGTGAAGCTGAACCACTAGCCATGAACATAGGCCAGGGCCTCAGCCGTTCCTTGCCACTCCGTGTGGTAAATGGCATATTGGCAAGTTTACGCTTCTCCTCCGACAATTTTATTTTAGGTTTTGGAGTCCTTTTTTTACTGATATTTGGTGTTTTGGATTTGACATGCTCTGTACTATGCCATTGGGCATCGGCCTTGGCAGACGACGTTGCTGGCATTTCATCGTCTCGGCCATGACTAGTGGCAGCAGCTTCAGCACGAGGTGGAAGTGGATCTTGATCTTTCCCTAATTTTGGAACCTCAACATTTTTGTTCTCCATATTTTAATAGGCACAACTAAAAGGCACCTCAGGTAAACAATGGAGATGGATGGATACTAGTATACAATTATGGATGGACTGCCGAGTGCCGACACAGAGGTAGCTACAGCCGTGGACTACCGTACTGTACTGTGTCTGCTGCTAATATAGACTGGATGATAATGAGATGTAGTATGTATAAAGAAGAAAGAAAAAAAAACCACGGGTAGGTGGTATACAATTATGGATGGACTGCCGAGTGCCGACACAGAGGTAGCTACAGCTGTGGACTACCGTACTGTGTCTGCTGCTAATATAGACTGGTTGATAAAGAGATGTAGTATGTATGTATAAAGAAGAAAGAAAAAAAAACCACGGGTAGGTGGTATACAATTATGGACGGACTGCCGAGTGCCGACACAGAGGTAGCTACAGCCGTGGGACTACCGTACTGTGTCTGCTGCTAATATAGACTGGTTGATAAAGAGATGTAGTATGTATGTATAAAGAAGAAAGAAAAAAAAACCACGGGTAGGTGGTATACAATTATGGATGGACTGCCGAGTGCCGACACAGAGGTAGCTACAGCCGTGGACTACCGTACTGTACTGTGTCTGCTGCTAATATAGACTGGATGATAATGAGATGTAGTATGTATAAAGAAGAAAGAAAAGAAAAAACCACGGGTAGGTGGTATACAATTATGGATGGACTGCCGAGTGCCGACACAGAGGTAGCTACAGCCGTGGACTACCGTACTGTGTCTGCTGCAATATAGACTGGTTGATAAAGAGATGTAGTATGTATGTATAAAGAAGAAAGAAAAAAAAACCACGGGTAGGTGGTATACAATTATGGACGGACTGCCGAGTGCCGACACAGAGGTAGCTACAGCCGTGGACTACCGTACTGTGTCTGCTGCTAATATAGACTGGTTGATAAAGAGATGTCGTATGTATGTATAAAGAAGAAAGAAAAAAAAACCACGGGTAGGTGGTATACAATTATGGATGGACTGCCGAGTGCCGACACAGAGGTAGCTACAGCCGTGGACTACCGTACTGTGTCTGCTGCTAATATAGACTGGTTGATAAAGAGATGTAGTATGTATGTATAAAGAAGAAAGAAAAAAAACCCACGGGTAGGTGGTATACAATTATGGATGGACTGCCGAGTGCCGACACAGAGGTAGCTACAGCCGTGGACTACCGTACTGTACTGTGTCTGCTGCTAATATAGACTGGATGATAATGAGATGTAGTATGTATAAAGAAGAAAGAGAAAAAAACCACGGGTAGGTGGTATACAATTATGGATGGACTGCCGAGTGCCGACACAGAGGTAGCTACAGCATGGACTACCGTACTGTGTCTGCTGCTAATATAGACTGGTTGATAATGAGATGTAGTATGTATAAAGAAGAAAGAAAAAAAAAACCACGGGTAGGTGGTATACAATTATGGACGGACTGCCGAGTGCCGACACAGAGGTAGCTACAGCCGTGGACTACCGTACTGTACTGTGTCTGCTGCTAATATAGACTGGATGATAATGAGATGTAGTATGTATAAGAAGAAAGAAAAAAAAACCACGGGTAGGTGGTATACAATTATGGATGGACTGCCGAGTGCCGACACAGAGGTAGCTACAGCCGTGAACTACCGTACTGTGTCTGCTGCGACTGGATGATAAATAATGATATAAAAAATATATATATATCACTACTGCAGCCGGACAGGTATATATTATATAATGACGGACCTGCTGGACACTGTCTGTCAGCAGAATGAGTTTTTTATTTTATAGAATAAAAAAACACCACACAAGTCACACGACGTGTGTTTAACTTTTACAGGCAGACATTCACAATACAATATAGTATACTATATACTGGTGGTCAGGTCACTGGTCAGTCACACTGGCAGTGGCACTCCTGCAGAAAAAAAGTGTGCACTGTTTAATTTTAATATGTACTCCTGGCTCCTGCTATAACCTAACTGCTCCCCAGTCTCCCCCACAATTAAGCTGTGTGAGCACAGTCAGATATTATACATAGATGATGCAGCAGCACACTGGGCTGAGCACAGATATGGTATGTGACTAAGTCACTGTGTATCGTTTTTTCAGGCAGAGAACGGATTATATTAAATAATATAAAACTGCACTGGTGGTCACTGGTCAGTCACTAGTATAACTAACTAATACTATCAGCAAAATTCTGCACTCTCTGTCTGAGTACTCCTCCTAAGCTCCAGTAAATGAAGTGTCACTGTCTCACTCTGTCACTAGTATAACTAACTAATACTATCAGCAAAATTCTGCACTCTCTGTCTGAGTACTCCTCCTAAGCTCCAGTAAATGAAGTGTCACTGTCTCACTCTCACTCTCCTATCTATTTCTTCTCTAAACGGAGAGGACGCCAGCCACGTCCTCTCACTATCAATCTCAATGCACGTGTAAAATGGCGGCGACGCGCGGCTCCTTATATAGAATCCGAGTCTCGCGAGAATCCGACAGCGTCATGATGACGTTCGGGGCGCGCTCGGGTTAACCGAGCAAGGCGGGAAGATCCGAGTCGCTCGGATCCGTGTAAAAAAAGCTGAAGTTCGGGCGGGTTCGGATTCCGAGGAACCAAACCCGCTCATCACTAGAATGCACCTGTCTCAAGCACAGTGGAGAATGATTTCAACGTTGTGCAAGGTTCTGCAACCCTTTGAACTTGCCACACGTGAAGTCAGTTCAGACACTGCCAGCCTGAGTCAGGTCATTCCCCTCATCAGGCTTTTGCAGAAGAAGCTGGAGACATTGAAGGAGGAGCTAAAACAGAGCGATTCCGCTAGGCATGTGGGACTTGTGGATGGAGCCCTTCATTCGCTTAACCAGGATTCACGGGTGGTCAATCTGTTGAAATCAGAGCACTACATTTTGGCCACCGTGCTCGATCCTAGATTTAAAATCTACGTTGTATCTCTCTTTCCGGCAGACACAAGTCTGCAGGGGTTCAAAGACCTGCTGGTGAGAAAATTGTCAAGTCAAGCGGAACGTGACCCGTCAACAGCTCCTCCTTCACATTCTCCCGCAACTGGGGGTGCAAGGAAAAGGCTAAGAATTCCGAGCCCACCCGCTGGCGGTGATGCAGGGCAGTCTGGAGCGAGTGCTGACATCTGGTCCGAACTGAAGGACCTGCCAACGATTACTGACATGTCGTCTACTGTCACTGCATATGATTCTCTCACCATTGAAAGAATGGTGGAGGATTATATGAGTGACCGCATCCAAGTAGGCACGTCAGACAGTCCGTACGTATACTGGCAGGAAAAAGAGGCAATTTGGAGGCCCTTGCAGAAACTGGCTTTATTCTACCTAAGTTGCCCTCCCCCCAGTGTGTACTCCGAAAGAGTGTTTAGTGCAGCCGCTCACCTTGTCAGCAATCAGCGTACGAGGTTACTTCCAGAAAATGTGGAGAAGATGATGTTCATTAAAATTAATTGTAATCAATTCCTCCGTGGAGACATTCACCAGCAGCAATTGCCTCCAGAAAGTACACGGGGACCTGAGATGGTGGATTCCAGTGGGGACGAATTAATAATCTGTGAGGAGGGGGATGTACACAGTGAAAGGGGTGATGAATCGGACGATGATGATGAGGTGGACATCTTGCCTCTGTAGAGCCAGTTTGTGCAAGGAGAGATTGATTGCTTCTTTTTTGGTGGGGGCCCAAACCAACCAGTCATTTCAGTCACAGTCGTGTGGCAGACCCTGTCGCTGAAATGATGGGTTCGTTAAAGTGTGCATGTCCTGTTTATACAACATAAGGGTGGGTGGGAGGGCCCAAGGACAATTCCATCTTGCACCTCTTTTTTCTTTCATTTTTCTTTGCATCATGTGCTGTTTGGGGAGTATTTTTTTCAAGTGCCTGACACTGCAGTGCCACTCCTAGATGGGCCAGGTGTTTGTGTCGGCCACTAGGGTCGCTTAGCTTAGTCACACAGCTACCTCATTGCGCCTCTTTTTTTTCTTTGCGTCATATGCTGTTTGGGGACTATTTTTTTCAAGTGCCATCCTGTCTGACACTGCAGTGCCACTCCTAGATGGGCCAGGTGTTTGTGTCGGCCACTTGGGTCGCTGAGCTTAGTCACACAGCTACCTCATTGCGCCTCTTTTTTTCTTTGCATCATGTGCTGTTTGGGGACTATTTTTTTCAAGTGCCATCCTGCGTGACACTGCAGTGCCACTCCTAGATGGGCCCGGTGTTTGTGTCGGCCACTAGGGTCGCTAATCTTACTCACACAGCTACCTCATTGCGCCTCTTTTTTTCTTTGCGTCATGTGCTGTTTGGGGAGGGTTTTTTGGAAGGGACATCCTGCGTGACACTGCAGTGCCACTCCTAGATGGGCCCGGTGTTTGTGTCGGCCACTAGGGTCGCTTATCTTACTCACACAGCGACCTCGGTGCAAATTTTAGGACTAAAAATAATATTGTGAGGTGTGAGGTATTCAGAATAGACTGAAAATGAGTGTAAATTATGGTTTTTGAGGTTAATAATACTTTGGGATCAAAATGACCCCCAAATTCTATGATTTAAGCTGTTTTTTAGTGTTTTTTGAAAAAAACACCCGAATCCAAAACACACCCGAATCCGACAAAAAATTTCCGGTGAGGTTTTGCCAAAACGCGTCCGAACCCAAAACACGGCCGCGGAACCGAACCCAAAACTAAAACACAAAACCCGAAAAATTTCCGGTGCACATCACTATTCGACTAGTGCAAAAATCTATTTTACCCTTGCCATCTACGTCAGTAAATGATGTCACAGACAGAAGAGTTGATGGTTTTTTGAAAAACATATTTTCTCTGTCAGGGGCAGTCATAAGGCCGGCTATGGCCTCAGCCTGGATGGCAAACGCGGTAGTTGAATGGGCTGAAGAACTGGAAAATGGGCTCTCAGCACCTACTGGGGAGCAGGAGTCCCATATAGCCCAGATAAAACAGGCTGCGCTATTCCTAGAAGAAGCAGCAATGGATATGGGTACGATTGCTTCTAAAGTATCAGCCTTAACAGTAGCTGCTCGCAGAGCAATTTGGCTAGGTACATGGAAAGCTGATTCACAATCAAAGAAGGTTCTGGAAGCTTTGCCTTTTGTTGGGAACATTCTTTTTGGTAAGGAATTGACAGATATTCTGGAGTCAGAAGCTGAATCCAAGAAGGTCAGGTTTCCTGCCAATTATAATCCTAAACCTAAGGGCTCAGGATTTTGGCCAATTCGGTGGCATGGTAAAACAAAAGGTAAAAATTAATCAAAGCAAACCCAGTACAATAAGTCTTGTAAATCAAGGAAGCAGTGGGCCACCAGAGGGCCAGCTTCTAAACCAGAACAGAAACCATCAGCCTGATGGTGCGGGCCTCCACTTGGGGGACTCCAAGGTAGGGGGCCGTCTTCTTCAGTTTGCACACATATGGCAGCAGTCGACAACAGACTCTTGAGTGCAAGAAGTGGTATCTCTGGGTTATGTTTTCCCTTTCAAGAAGCAGCCTCCTCGAAGGTTTTTTTTTGTACCAGCCTGTCTCACATAGAGGCGAAGGCCAGGGCCATGCAAGAAGCAGTTCAGAAATTGCTTCAGTCCGGGGTAATTATTCCAGTACCCCCGGCACAACGGGGGCAGGGTTTTTACTCCAACCTATTTTTGGTTCAGAAGCCAAATGGGTCGTTTCGACCCATCCTCAATCTCAAAATGTTAAACAAATACATTTGGGTCCCAAGGTTCCATATGGAGACATTACGCTCCATAGTTTTGGCCATGGAACCAGGGGATTACATGGTATCTCTGGATATACAGGATGCTCACCTGCATGTGCCGATAGCATTGTCCCATCAGTGTTACCTCAAGTTCGCTATTCTCCAGCAACATTTTCAATTCCAGGCATTACCCTTTGGGTAGCCACAGCCCCCAGAGTATTTACCAAGATCATGGTGGTTATGGCAGCTTATCTCCGCAAGCAGGGGATAAGAATTTTTCCATACCTCAACGATCTTTTAATCCTGGCACAATCCCAGGAATTGCTCTTAAACCATCAGCAACAGACAATAACTTGTCTACAGAAACACGGATGGCTCATAAATTGGGCAAAGTCGTCTCTGATTCCGTCACAACGGATGATTCACTTGGGGGCTGTATTGGATTCAAGTCTGTAGAAAATATTTTTACCTTTGGAAAAGATATTCAAGGTGCAGTTAATGACTCAGGAATTGTTGCACAGTCAATATCAGTTTACACGGCAATGCGAGTGATGGGTCGGTAGTGTCAACATTCGACATGGTGGAATATGCACAATTCCACTCAAGACCTTTGCAACATCTGATTCTGACCAGATGGAATGGAGTGCATCAGACAATAAAGAAACAGATGATGGTACTTCCAGTAAAGGTAAAAAGGTCGTTAGCCTGGTGGCTACAGACATCCAGAGGCGTAACTAGGGTTTTCGGAGCCCAGGGCAAGGTGGAAAATGGCGCCCCCCCCCCCCCCCCAAAAAAAACCACACCAAAAGAAGCATGTCAGCGCAAAAATGGGCGTGGACACACACCAGAAGGGGTGTGGTCACTGAAAATGGCCCGCAGTGCCAATTACATTGCCCCACAGTGCCAGGTACATGCCCCACAGTGCCAGATACATTGCCCCACAGTGCCAGATACATGCCCCACAGTGCCAGTTATATTGCCCCACAGTGCCAGTTATATTGCCCCACAGTGCCAGATACATGCCCCACAGTGCCAGATACATGCCCCACAGTGCCAGATACATGCCCCACAGTGCCAGATACATGCCCCACAGTGCCAGTTTCATTGCCCCACAGTGCCAGATACATGCCCACAGTGCCAGATACATGCCCCACAGTGCCAGACACATGCCCCACAGTGCCAGATACATGCCCCACAGTGCCAGATACATGCCCCACAGTGCCAGATACATGCCTCACAGTGCCAGTTACATTGCCCCACAGTGCCAGATACATGCCCCACAGTGCCAGTTTCATTGCCCCACAGTGCCAGATACATGCCCACAGTGCCAGATACATGCCCCACAGTGCCAGTTACATTGCCCCACAGTGCCAGTTACATTGCCCCACAGTGCCAAATACATGCCCCACTGTGCCAGTTACCATGCCCCACTGTGCCAGATACATGCCCCACTGTGCCAGATACATGCCCCACTGTGCCAGATACATGCCCCACTGTGCCAGATACATGCCCCACTGTGCCAGATACATGCCCCACTGTGCCAGATACATTGCCCCACTGTGCCAGTTACATGCCCCACAGTGCCCCCCCACCCCCCGTCACTTACCGCTTCCTTGTGGCTGTGCTATGTGAGGGGAGGAGAGCGCAGCGCCTCTCCTGCCCCTCACCGCTCCAGGTCTCCGGCGCCGGCTGCGTGGCGCCGGTTCGCCAGCCAAGCAGAGCTCGCGGACCGGCAGCCAATCAGGAGCCGGTCCGCAAGCTCTGATTGGCTAACGCCGCCGGAGATCGGACACATGCAGCGCTGCTGGCAGCGCTGCTAGTGCTGGCAGCGGCGGTGAGGGGAGGGAGAGACGCTGCGCTCTCCTCCCTTCACATTTCAGCGTGTTCAGCGTGATGGGGCGGGTGAGGCACGTGCCCCACTCGCCCTACCCTAGTTACGCCTCTGCAGACATCCCATCTAGACAAGGGGAGACCCTTTTGGATATCGGAATGGGAGATCCTGACAACGGATGCCAGTCTCAGGGCTGGGGAGCAGTGTCCGGAAAATTATGGTTCCAGGGACAATGGACCACAGAAGAAAGTTGCCTGCCAATAAATCTGTTGGAACTCCGGGCCATATACATGGCATTGATTCAGGCAAAGGACATTCTGCAAGGAAAACCAGTCCAGATCCGCTAGGACAATGCAACGGCAGTAGCGTACCTCAACCACCAGGGAGGAACTCGCAGCCAAAGAGCAATGGAGGAGGTAAGTCACATACTAAAGTGGACAGAACTCCATCTTCCAGCATTGTCCGCAGTGTTCGTTCCAGGAGTCCTAAACTGGGAAGCGGACTTTCTCAGTCAGACTCTAGTAGACAAGTGGGGGTTGCCAGAGATAGATCTCATGGCGTCCCGTCTGAACAACAAAGTTCCGGCATACGGGTCAAGAACAAAAGACCCCGGAGCGATCCTTGTGGATGCTCTGTCAGTGAAATGGGAATTTCATCTGGCATATCTGTTTCCTCCAATCTCCCTGCTACCCAGGGTGGTGAGGAAAATAAAACAAGCAAAGGGTGCCGTGATGCTAATAGCTCCGGTTTGGCCCAGAAGACATTGGTACATAGATCTGCAAAGGATGTCGATGGATGCTCCAATTCTGCCCCCTCAACGTCCAGATCTACTAATGCAGGGTCCTTGTTATCACAGGCATCTGGATCGGCTGTCTTTGACGGCGTGGCTGTTGAAACCTCTATCCTAAAATCAAGAGTTTTTTCACAACAGGTAATTTAAACAATGCTTAGAGCAAGGAAACCCTCTTCTGCTCGCATTTATCACCGAATATGGCAAGCCTATATTCATTGGTGCAGTGATAGAAATATGGATCCAAAATCTTTTAGAGTATCCAGAATCTTAGATTTCCTTCAGGCAGGAATGGATAAAGGTTTGAAGGTGGCTTCCTTGAGAGTTCAAGTTTCAGCATTGACTGTATGGTTTCAAAAGAAAATTGCCACTTTACAGGATGTGCATACTTTTTTCCAGGGAATGCTGCGCATTCAACCACCATTTGTTCCTCCTGCAGTAACTTTGGATTTAAGTCTGGTACTCAAAGCCCTTCAAGGGGCTCCGTTTGAACCACTTAAGAAAGTGGATCTTAAATGGTTAACAGCTAAAGTACTCTTTCTACGGACTATGGCATCAGCTAGAAGAGTATCAGATTTAAGAGCGCTGTCATGTAAGTCTCCTTTACTGATTTTTTATCCAGATAAAGCAGTTCTCAGAACTAAGTCTGGTTATCTTCCAACAGTGGTCTCGAAATTTCACCTTAACGAAGAAATTGTAGTCCTGGCTTTTCAGGTATCGGGACTGTCTGCGGGAGAAGCGTCGCTGGACATAGTCCGTGCATTAAGAAACTACGTAGATCGTACCAGTGCCATCAGAAAGACAGATTCTCTCTTCATTCTCTACCACACAAGAGGGAAGAGGTTAGTGAGTATAAAGATTCTCAAATCAGATGAGTCAGGGTGGGATCCCTGTGGAAACCTGTGGAAATAGGAGAAATACCGTTATCAACGGTAAGTTCTTACCATAACGTATATATCCAGCTTGGACATTTTTCATTTTTCTTTTATTTCTGCACATTTTTAGTTCAGGGGTAAAAAAAGAGATAAAATATTGAGTCATCAGCCACATTTACAAACATTGGGCCCCATTTATGATGATGACCCTTGGAGAAGTGTGACAATCCCCTGCTACGTTGTATCCACAACTTCTATTACATACTGTAGTATATTGCCAATATGGGGTATATTCAATTCTAGTTGGAAACTGCCGTCTTGTCGGAAGTTTCCGACAGGTTTAGGTAGTAATGGGTTTCGACCTATTCAATGGGTGGCCGTTTTTTCCGACAAGTCGGGAGATCCAACTCGTCGGAAAGCTGTCAGAATGCACGCGGATTGGCATCATGTATTATAGGAAGTGTGGCCAAACCCGACAGATTTTAGCCCCATTTCCGACAATATCAAACCGACTTTAAAAAAAGTCGGATTGCTATTGTCAGGACTGGGCCAAACCTGTCGGGTTTGGCCCGGCATTGAATACTGCGATGCCCGGCATTGAAAGGATCTGACAGGTATTAACTACACCTTTATTTCTCCTAAATTGCTGCTTGGTTTTCCCTCATATGTGTCGTACATTAATAATAAGAGTGATGGGACGTTAGGACTGTCTACATAACCTGAAATATTGTAAGTTGCTTTTATTACATATTTCAGAGAGACCCTAGAAGTAGAACTGTTTTGCATAGAGTTCTTTAGAGCATAGGATCTCAAACTCTGGGGCAGATGTATTAACCTGGGGAAGGCATAAGGAAGTGATAAACCAGTGATAAATGCAAGATAATAAACGCACAAGCCAATCAGCTCCAATATGCAAATTGACAGTTAGGCACTGACTGGCTGGTGCGTTTATGACCTTGCACTTATCACTGGTTTATCACTTCCTTATGCCTTCTCCGGGTTAATACATCTGACCCTCTGTCCTCAGAACCCCAAACAGCGCATGTTTTTCGGAGTCACCTTGCAGCTGCACAGGTGTCGTCATTACTCGGTGACACGTATAAAAAGAGCCACAGGTGGAGCTAATTATGTCACTTTTAATTCTGTGAGGAGACCTGGAAAACATGCACTGTTTGGGTCCCTAAGGACTGAGTTTGAGAACATGTGCTTTAGAGCATAGGGGGTAATTCCAAGTTGATCGCAGCAGGAATTTTGTTAGCAGTTGGGCAAAACCATGTGCACTGCAGGCAGGGCTGAAACTAGGATTTTTGTCACCCTGGGCAAAGCAGTAATTTGGCGCCTCCTCCCTCCACCCCCCTCAAAAAAAACCACAAAGGACAAAAAAAATAGACAAACAAACCCTATCACACTAAAATAATCAGATTATCAAAAGTTTTGAAAAAAGGGGATACTATTGGACAATATTCCCCTATGTGCCTCAAATGCCCCATGCGTCACATGCCCCGCCAGCGTGATCAACTACATATGTTTCCCCATATATTGCACTATATCATAACACCTCATCACTGCGTTACTCCCCTATCCACTGCACTACATCACTATACTACATCCCCTACACGCTGAAATACATCACTACACTACATGCCCCTATGCACTGCACTACATACCCTATATGCTACACTACATCACTACACTACATCCCCTTATATGCTACACCACATCGGTGCACTACATGCTCCTATATACTGCAATACATTACTACACTATATGGTACACTACATCACTGCACTACACCACACTATAAGCTACACCAAATCCCCCCATCTGGGAGGCAAAGCGGGGGGTTGATACATACTTGCCTACTTTTGAAAAGTAGTTTCAGGGAGATTATAGCTTGAACTCTAATGCCCGTGGCGCACCACTGAGGGGACGGGTCACATTCCACCCAAGGGGCGTGTCTATCTCCACATTTGGGCGTATCTACCGTCACTCAGGGGTGTGTCCTGCAGTGGCACAGTACATGGTACACACCAACATCACAGCTACATTACACGGCAGGGCTACACACCGACATCACACATACATTACACGGCAGGGCTACACACCGACATCACACATACATTACACGGCAGGGCTACACACCGACATCACACATACATTACACGGCAGGGCTACACACCGACATCACACATACATTACACGGCAGGGCTACACACCGACATCACACATACATTACACGGCAGGATAACACCGACATCACACATACATTACACGGCAGGATAACACCGACATCACACATACATTACACTGCAGGGCTACACACCGACATCACACATACATTACACGGCAGGGCTACACACCGACATCACACATACATTACACGGCAGGGCTACACACCGACATCACACATACATTACACGGCAGGGCTACACACCAACATCACACATACATTACACGGCAGGGCTACACACCGACATCACACATACATTACACGGCAGGGCTACACACCAACATCACAGCTACATTACACGGCAGGGCTACACACCGACATCACACATACATTACACGGCAGGATAACACCGACATCACACATACATTACACGGCAGGGCTACACATCGACATCACACATACATTACACGGCAGGACTACACACCGACATCACACATACATTACACGGCAGGGCTACACACCGACATCACAGCTACATTACACGGCAGGATAACACCGACATCACACATACATTACATGGCAGGGCTACACATCGACATCACACATACATTACACGGCAGGGCTACACACCGACATCACAGCTACATTACACGGCAGGATAACACCGACATCACACATACATTACACGGCAGGGCTACACACCGACATCACAGCTACATTACACGGCAGGGCTACACACCAACATCACACCTACATTACACGGCAGGGCTACACACCAACATCACACATACATTACACGGCAGGGCTACACACCGACATCACACCTACATTACACGGCAGGGCTACACACCAACATCACAGCTACATTACATGGCAGGGCTACACACCGACATCACAGCTACATTACACGGCTGGGCTACACACCGACATCACACATACATTACACGGCAGGGCTACACACCGACATTACAGCTACATTACACGGCAGGGCTACACACCAACATCACACCTACATTACACGGCAGGGTTACACACCAACATCACACATACATTACACGGCAGGGCTACACACCAACATCACAGCTACATTACATGGCAGGGCTACACACCAACATCACACATACATTACACGGCAGGGCTACACACCAACATCACACATACATTACACGGCAGGGCTACACACCGACATCACAGCTACATTACATGGCAGGGCTACACACCAACATCACACATACATTACACGGCAGGGCTACACACCGACATCACACCTACATTACACGGCAGGGCTACACACCAACATCACAGCTACATTACATGGCAGGGCTACACACCAACATCACAGCTACATTACACGGCAGGGCTACACACCGACATCACAGCTACATTACACGGCAGGGCTACACACCGACATCACAGCTACATTACACGGCAGGGCTACACACCAACATCACAGCTACATTACATGGCAGGGCTACACACCAACATCACACATACATTACACGGCAGGGCTACACACCGACATCACACCTACATTACACGGCAGGGCTACACACCAACATCACAGCTACATTACATGGCAGGGCTACACACCGACATCACAGCTACATTACACGGCAGGGCTACACACCGACATCACAGCTACATTACACGGCAGGGCTACACACCGACATCACAGCTACATTACACGGCAGGATAACACCGACATCACACATACATTACATGGCAGGGCTACACACCGACATCACACATACATTACACGGCAGGGCTACACACCGACATTACAGCTACATTACACGGCAGGGCAACACACCAACATCACACCTACATTACACGGCAGGGCTACACACCGACATTACAGCTACATTACACGGCAGGGCTACACACCGACATCACACATACATTACACGGCAGGGCTACACACCGACATCACACCTACATTACACGGCAGGGCTACACACCAACATCACAGCTACATTACATGGCAGGGCTACACACCGACATCACAGCTACATTACATGGCAGGGCTACACACCGACATCACAGCTACATTACACGGCAGGGCTACACACCGACATCACAGCTACATTACACGGCAGGGCTACACACCGACATCACACATACATTACACGGCAGGGCTACACACCGACATCACACATACATTACACGGCAGGGCTACACACCGACATCACACATACATTACACGGCAGGGCTACACACCGACATCACACATACATTACACGGCAGGGCTACACACCAACATCACACATACATTACACGGCAGGGCTACACCGACATCACAGCTACATTACACGGCAGGGCTACACACCAACATCACAGCTACATTACACGGCAGGATAACACCGACATCACACATACATTACACGGCAGGATAACACCGACATCACACATACATTACACGGCAGGGCTACACATCGACATCACACATACATTTCACGGCAGGGCTACACACCGACATCACAGCTACATTACACGGCAGGGCTACACACCAACATCACAGCTACATTACACGGCAGGACTACACACCGACATCACACATACATTACATGGCAGGGCTACACACCGACATCACAGCTACATTACACGGCAGGATAACACCGACATCACACATACATTACACGGCAGGGCTACACACCGACATCACAGCTACATTACATGGCAGGGCTACACACCAACATCACAGCTACATTACACGGCAGGATAACACCGACATCACACATACATTACACGGCAGGGCTACACACCAACATCACAGCTACATTACATGGCAGGGCTACACACCGACATCACACATACATTACACGGCAGGGCTACACACCAACATCACACATACATTACACGGCAGGGCTACACACCAACATCACAGCTACATTACATGGCAGGGCTACACACCGACATCACAGCTACATTACACGGCAGGGCTACACACCAACATCACAGCTACATTACACGGCAGGGCTACACACCGACATCACACATACATTACACGGCAGGGCTACACACCGACATCACACATCCATTACACGGCAGGGCTACACACCAACATCACAGCTACATTACACGACAGGGCTACACACCAACATCACAGCTACATTACACGGCAGGGCTACACCGACATCACACATACATTACACGGCAGGGCTACACACCGACATCACACATACATTACACGGCAGGGCTACACACCGACATCACACATACATTACACGGCAGGGCTACACACCGACATCACACATACATTACACGGCAGGATAACACCGACATCACACATACATTACACGGCAGGGCTACACACCAACATCACACATACATTACACGGCAGGGCTACACACCAACATCACAGCTACATTACACGGCAGGGCTACACACCGACATCACAGCTACATTACACGGCAGGGCTACACACCAACATCACAGCTACATTACACGGCAGGGCTACACACCGACATCACACATCCATTACACGGCAGGGCTACACACCGACATCACACATCCATTACACGGCAGGGCTACACACCAACATCACAGCTACATTACACGGCAGGGCTACACACCAACATCACAGCTACATTACACGGCAGGGCTACACCGACATCACACATACATTACACGGCAGGGCTACACACCGACATCACACATACATTACACGGCAGGGCTACACACCGACATCACACATACATTACACGGCAGGGCTACACACCGACATCACACATACATTACACGGCAGGATAACACCGACATCACACATACATTACACGGCAGGGCTACACACCGACATCACACATACATTACACGGCAGGATAACACCGACATCACACATACATTACACGGCAGGGCTACACACCGACATCACACATACATTACACGGCAGGGCTACACACCGACATCACACATACATTACACGGCAGGGCTACACACCGACATCACACATACATTACACGGCAGGGCTACACACCAACATCACACATACATTACACGGCAGGATAACACCGACATCACACCTACATTACACGGCAGGATAACACCGACATCACACATACATTACACGGCAGGGCTACACATCGACATCACACATACATTACACGGCAGGGCTACACACCGACATCACAGCTACATTACACGGCAAGGCTACACACCAACATCACAGCTACATTACACGGCAGGATAACACCGACATCACACATACATTACACGGCAGGGCTACACATCGACATCACACATACATTACACGGCAGGATAACACCGACATCACACATACATTACACGGCAGGGCTACACACCGACATCACAGCTACATTACACGGCAGGATAACACCGACATCACACATACATTACACGGCAGGGCTACACACCGACATCACAGCTACATTACACGGCAGGGCTACACACCAACATCACACCTACATTACACGGCAGGGCTACTCACCAACATCACACATACATTACACGGCAGGGCTACACACCGACATCACAGCTACATTACATGGCAGGGCTACACACCAACATCACACATACATTACACGGCAGGGCTACACACCGACATCACACATACATTACACGGCAGGGCTACACACCAACATCACAGCTACATTACATGGCAGGGCTACACACCAACATCACACATACATTACACGGCAGGGCTACACACCGACATCACAGCTACATTACATGGCAGGGCTACACACCAACATCACAGCTACATTACATGGCAGGGCTACACACCGACATCACACATACATTACACGGCAGGGCTACACACCAACATCACACCTACATTACACGGCAGGGCTACACACCGACATCACACATACATTACACGGCAGGGCTACACACCAACATCACACATACATTACACGGCAGGGCTACACACCAACATCACAGCTACATTACACGGCAGGGCTACACACCAACATCACAGCTACATTACACGGCAGGACTACACACCAACATCACACCTACATTGCACGGCAGGGCTACACACCGACATCACACATACATTACACGGCAGGGCTACACACCGACATCACAGCTACATTACACGGCAGGATAACACCGACATCACACCTACATTACACGGCAGGGCTACACACCGACATTACAGCTACATTACACGGCAGGGCTACACACCGACATCACACATACATTACACGGCAGGGCTACACACCGACATCACACATACATTACACGGCAGGGCTACACACCAACATCACAGCTACATTACACGGCAGGATAACACCGACATCACACATACATTACACGGCAGGGCTACACACCGACATCACACCTACATTACACGGCAGGATAACACCGACATCACACATACATTACACGGCAGGGCTACACACCGACATCACACATACATTACACGGCAGGGCTACACACCGACATCACACATACATTACACGGCAGGGCTACACACCGACATCACACATACATTACACGGCAGGGCTACACACCGACATCACACATACATTACACGGCAGGGCTACACACCGACATCACACATACATTACACGGCAGGGCTACACACCAACATTACACGGCAGGGCTACACACCAACATCACAGCTACATTACACGGCAGGGCTACACACCAACATCACACATACATTACACGGCAGGGCTACACACCGACATCACACATACATTACACGGCAACATCACACATACATTACACGGCAGGGCTACACACCAACATCACACATACATTACACGGCAGGGCTACACACCGACATCACAGCTACATTACACGGCAGGGCTACACACCGACATCACACCTACATTACACGGCAGGATAACACCGACATCACACATACATTACACGGCAGGGCTACACACCAACATCACACATACATTACACGGCAGGATAACACCGACATCACACATACATTACACGGCAGGGCTACACACCAACATCACACATACATTACACGGCAGGACTACACACCAACATCACAGCTACATTACACGGCAGGGCTACACACCGACATCACACATACATTACACGGCGGGGCTACACACCGACATCACACATACATTACACGGCAGGGCTACACACCAACATCACAGCTACATTACACGGATTAGATGTATTTGACCCCTCCTGACTCCATTCCCTTTATACCACCATCATAGACCCAAGGTCCAAATTCTGACAGCAGGGAATCCAGGAGCTGTAGGGTAATTTGTGGGACAGCGGGGGGCTCAGATGAAAAACAGTCGGCATCTATGATTTTGGGTTGCAGTCTAGACCCCTGGGTTGAACTTTTGTCACAATTGCACTATGCTTCTATTAAATTGACCTCTATATTGTGCATTTGCCCGATCTATAGAGGAGCTTACATTCAAGTGCCTGAAACATCACAGATCAATATTATTTCCCCTATAGTAAATGTGAACCTGTTAGAAGGTCTGTTTGTCCATAGCCATGTGCAGCAGGGGTTAAGTGCCTGTCTCCGCTGGTTGTATTTTACATATCTTATTTCTCCAGCAGAACAAGCTAGAACTGCAGCTGCACTAAATCTAACACCCTAGGGCATTGTTTCCCAACCACGGTCCTCAAGGCACACCAACAGTGCAGGTTTTAGTGATATCCAGGCTGCAGCACAGTTGGTTAAATCAAAATAACTGAGCTACTAATTAAGTCACCTGTGCTTAAGCCTGGATATCACTAAAACCTGCACTGTTAGTGTGCCTTGAGGACCGTGGTTGGGAAACACTGCCCTAGGGTGTGTAACAATTAACATGAGACAGAGACCATTCACAGGGCAAAAGCCAGTGACATAGGGTGGGGGGTGAGGAAGGTTGAGCAGATAGGGTCAAGTCTGTGGACCTCTAGTGAAAGTGGAAGGGAGAGAGAGGAGCAGGAGATTGGGGGAGGGGAGGGGTAATGCCAGCTATAAAGGGAGATTGTGATTACACACTGCATGCAGGTCCTGGGGGCTGTGAATAAGACTTGCTGCTGTCACCTTGCTGCGTGTGAGCTGGAGTCTCACTGCTGTGCATTGTGCAGGCTGTGTCAGTTGTGTCTCGGGCAGTGTGAGCCGAGGCTGTACTTTAGCTCCTAATGTAGCCAGCCTCCGTCTTCTGTGCTTCTCTCCCTCTCTGGAGCTGTGACCGGCCGGGGAAGGGGGGGAGGAAAGGGGACTGGGCGTGCGGCCGGGAAGGCAGGCAGTCTGTTCTGGGTGTTGGTCGCTTACTCCCCTGCAATGGCAGTGCCGCATCCCACAACTCCGCAGTTGCCGAAAAGTATCAGGACTCGCGTCACGCATGCGCAGGCTGAATTCTTGACCGGGAAATTGGGAATCCGGGAGGATTATTTCATTTTCCGGGGCAGCGGGGGCTCCACAGTGAACCGGGAGTCTCCCGCAGGATGCGGGAGGGTAGGCAACTATGGGTTGATATTGCTAACTGAGAGCACAGTGCGCTTCTATAGCTTGTATGGTGCACCGCACGCTAGTCGCAGCACTGCATGGCAAAGAAGAGAGTTTAAGACAGAAGCCAACATAGGAGAGATCCCAGGTACTGGAGCTCACCCGCACAGCGTTGCAGCCAGCTGCGGGCAGACAGGTGGGTCAGATACATTGCCCTGGGAGCTGTCTACTGTTTCACTGGAGCAGCACAGCACTGCCAGTAAAAAAAACAACAACCCTTTTTCTCTGTAACTCCTTGGCGCCACCTCAAATCCTGCAACCAGGGCGCATGCCCCCTTAGCCCCCCCTAGTTACTGCCCTGCTGCAGGAGAGGCAGATATAACATGTGCAGAGAGAGTTAGATTTGGGTGTGGTGTGTTCAATCTGCAATCTAATTTGCAGTGTAAAAATAAAGCAGACAGTATTTACCCTGCACAGAAACAAAATAACCCACCCAAATCTAACTCTCTCTGCACATGTTATATCTGCCCCCCTGCAGTGCACATGGTTTTGCCCAACTGCTAACAAAATTCCTGCTGCGATCAACTTGGAATTACCCCCATAGGACAAGACCTGGAAACCGCCAGCTCTGAGTTGGAACAAAATGCAACTCTTCTTTTTTTTTTTTTCTTTTTTGTTAGTAAAAATTCCCATGTGCCCCAGCAGAGAATGGCCCAAAATGTGCCCTTCCTCCATCTTGTTTCAATAATCAGTCTCTGCAAATTAGCGACATGTTTGCCCTGTTCCATTATTGTACAGTGCTGGCAGCCATTGGCCTGTAAAGTGAAGATGATCTGCGATGAAATGTTGCGCTAACTGTGATCTGCGGCAAAATATTTATAGATACAATCTATGATTTCCCCTTCTCATTCACTGTTCCCAGAACTACCATTCAGCGCTGTGCTTTGAGCTGGTATGGAGAATATTAAATTAATGGGGTAATTCAGACCTGATTGCTAGGGTGCGTTTTTTGCAGCCCTGCGATCAGGTAGTCGCCGCCTACAAGGGGAGGGTATGGTGTGTGTGCAGGTGTGCAATTGCATTTGTAGCAGAACTGCACAAACATCAGTTTGTGCAGTTTCTGCTCAGCCCAGGACTTTCTCTGCTGCTGCGATGGTTTACTGGTGATTGGGGCCGGAGTTGACATCAGACACCCTCCCTCCAAATGCCTGGTCCCTCCTGCGTTTTCCCAGACACTCCTGCAAAAAGGTCAGTTGCCACCCACCAACGGCCTCTTCCTGTCAATCACCTTGCGATCGCCCATGCGAACGCTTTTTTTGCACCATCCCGTCGCTATGCACCAATGCCCAGTGGAGTCATCCGAAGCACCGGCGCATTGCGGTGCATACAATTGCGTAGTTCGGATCTGATTGCAGGCTGGAGAAAACGCAGCCTAGTAATCAGGTCTGAATCGGCCCATAAATACTTTTTCTTATTGCTAATATTGGTAAATTCTGCTGATTATTGATTTATTGATAAAACACGATCTACTCCCTGAAGATACATATTGACATATCCAGAGGGTATAAATACCCTTATACGCATTGTACACCATGGCACACTATGACATGGTATAATATACCAAGTTGCAAGAGTGTGCAATACCGCTTTTCAAATGGCAGATGGCGCTCTTCCAAAAATGTACTGCGCATGCACCCAACAGCCATTGGCAAGAAACCTTTACACTAGGCCTAACCACAACAAAAAATTGTCTTGGCTCATGGCTTGACGCCACTTGACAACCCTTGTGAAAGCACAAGCGCCCACATTGGAGCGAAATGCGTCAGGGCTAAACCGGCTATTTCTCTACACTTATATCTCTGGGATTATGCAGACTTGTATCCATTCTGTCTGTATAACTGCAATTTGGGAAACAGCAAATTTGTGTCCGGACTCTGGAGCAGCTGCACAGCATTTGGCTAATCTGCGATTGGATTGTCTAGCGGCGGGCCAAATACATCATCCGCTCGTATCATCTGGGCTGTGAGTCATGCTGGCGCCGGTTATACAGAGGAGCGCCAATTAGAACTGCGCAATTACAAATGTAAAATCCCTGATAGAGTAACGTCGGGAGTGAGTGGCAATTAGTCTTCTAGTAAAATCAGATCGCTTCTCTTCTATGCTGAGCTGATTAATGCACCTATATAATCACATTTATGTCATTGCTAATTATACTGAACATTTTATATGTGTATTTTATATGATTTCAGGTAAAAGTGTCTTGTCTGTTTAATCTGCCATTATAAGCTTCTAAGAATAAGCGCAGTACCATCAGGATTTTTAGGGCATGTTTTTTTTGGGGTGTCCACAGCGACCAGACAGGGAGATCCTGACTACCTGCTCCCATGTTCCTCTAAGCTGCACAAACCACCCACAACAGTAGAGGACACAGGGGGTAATTCCGAGATTTAGCACAGCTACGATCAGTCACACAGACATGTGGGGGGACGCCCAACACAGGGCTAGTCCGCCCCGCATGTTAGTCCCTCCCCCGTCGCACAAGTACAAAAAGCATAACACAGCGGCGATGCTTTTGTACTCCAGGAGTAGCTCCCGACCAGCGCAACTCCTGCACGCTGACCGGGAGCTACTCATCGCTGCCCGGATCGCAACAGCTGCGTGTGACATCACTCAGCCGCCGTGGCCCGCCCCCGGCACAGCCCAGCCCATGCCCCTAAACGGCGGCTTAACATCGCCGTCCCGCATCCTCCCACCCAGCGACAGCCTCTGCCTGTCAATCAGACAATGGCCATCGCTGGGCTACGACAGTCATTGGCTGTCTGCCATGTGCCGGTGCACTGCTGCGCCAGTGAATGCGCAGTTCAGACCTGCACAGCACCGATCAGCTCTGAATTAGGCCCACAGTGTGACCAGTGTAACAGAGGACACCAGCATCTACACTGCGATATAGTACAATATTACAGTACAGTCAGCGTCTTGTGAGACTGCTGCATCTGACAGTGTACACAGGGGCGGAACTACCATTGGTGCAGCAGGGCCCCTTGGGGAATATGGGGCCCGCTGCTGCCCAGACCAGCAATGAGTGTTCCCCTGGGCCACCGCATGACCATTTTGAACAAAGTCAGATGACTGGCTCATCAAATAGTGCAGGGTGGGTCCCAATGCATGAGGAACCTGCCTTTTACCTCAGGGAGGGGGGTTCACCTTGAGTTTGGGCAGCCGCATCAGTTTGCCACCTGAGCCGGACTAATAGGGAGGATGGGTCGGTCTGATTATCGCAGGAGCGTACTGCCTGAATCCCAGCTGCCTGTGAATTAAAGGACGCTCACAGCCGGTGTAATATGTGATGTTATAGCCTGCCGGACTGAGGAAAGCACAGGAGGTGACGCCCCCTCTCACAGACAGGGCAGGGGCCGCTGTGTTCCCACTGTTGGAAATGATGTGTGTGCAGGTGTTATATAGGCTCGAACCAGTGGATGACTCAAACTATGAACAGCCCTGTTACTTAGCCGGTGGTGTTGGCTTATTGATAGATAGCAGGTACAGCCGTACTCACTGTTATATGTACACTGGTGATGGAGCGGAGCTTGGATGGATCGGGGTGTCATACAGCTCACCAGCTGGTGAGTGTATACTGCAAATGGGTGGCGGTGCAAGGATGCTGGAACAGCTTTATGGCAGGTGTTAACTAGGTCTCTCATCATAAGAACTACAATAAGTAGGAGACTTCTGTCCCCAATCATGTCATTACATCATCTTATACAGTAAAGAAATAAGAAAGAATATGGCTCCTGCATATTCTCAATAGTGATCTTGGCAGCCATCTTGGGATAGGGCATGAGACCTCTCTGGAGGACAGGAAGACTAGAGTCTGTGCAGTAGAACACTTCTTTCAACATCCTCCCCCACCAAGGAACATACCCCCTAATCTCCACACAGGACAGGACGGTGTGACTGTACCCCTGTCTCCCTCTCCCTGTCACCCACTGCCTCTCCTTGTTACCTGTTACCTTTCCCTGTCACTCTGTGCCTCTCTCTGTTAACCACTGCCTTTCCCTGTCACCCACCGAATCTCCTTGTTACCTGTTACCTCTCTGTCACTCTGTGCCTCTCTCTGCCACCCACTGCTTCTCCCTGTTACCTACTGCTTCTCCTTGTTACCTGTTACTTCTCTCTGCCACCCTCTGCCAGCCACTGCCTCTCCCCATCACCCACTGATATATGACATATTATTAACTTGGAGTGAGTCAGAGTGGGCCCAGGTGCAAAGTATATTTTGCACCTGGGCCCACCACTTACAAGTTCCGCCACTGAGTATACAATCTTATCTATCAGAAAAAAACATACTGAATACTGTACTGTAAGTGCACACTATATATGTCATTATTTTACTGTATGGACTTCATTTTGTCTGTGTATTTTAGGTGTTATGTAATAAATGCTTTAAACAAAAGCATATTTACACTATAGTATATAGCGTTTTCCTCCCCCTGAAGCCGATTAATAAATAAGTGTGCCTCTATTGTGAACTTCTGGACATATACCCTGTGTGGCAGCAGGTAGGTTATATTGTGAGCTTCTGGACATATACCCTGTGTGGCATCAGGTAGGTTATATTGTGAGCTTCCCGACATATACCCTGTGTGGCAGCAGGTAGGTTATATTGTGAGCTTCTGGACATATACCCTGTGTGGCATCAGGTAGGTTATATTGTGAGCTTCCCGACATATACCCTGTGTGGCAGCAGGTAGGTTATATTGTGAGCTTCTGGACATATACCCTGTGTGGCAGCAGGTAGGTTATATTGTGAACTTCTGGACATATACCCTGTGTGGCAGCAGGTAGGTTTTATAGTGAGCTTCTGGACATATACCCTGTGTGGCAACAGGTAGGTTATATTGTGAGCTTCTGGACATATACCCTTTGTGGCAGCAGGTAGGTTATATTGTGAGCTTCTGGACATATACCCTGTGTGGCAGCAGGTAGGTTATATTGTGAGCTTCTGGACATATACCCTGTGTGGCAGCAGGTAGGTTATATTGTGAGCTTCTGGACATATACCCTTTGTGGCAGCAGGTAGGTTATATTGAGAGCTTCTGGACATATACCCTGTGTGGCAACAGGTAGGTTATATTGTGAGCTTCTGGACTTATACCCTTTGTGGCAGCAGGTAGGTTATATTGTGAGCTTCTGGACATATACCCTGTGTGGCAACAGGTAGGTTATATTGTGAGCTTCTGGACATATACCCTGTGTGGCAGCAGGTAGGTTATATTGTGAGCTTCTGGACATATACCCTGTGTGGCAGCAGGTAGGTTATATTGAGAGCTTCTGGACATACACCCTGTGTGGCAGCAGGTAGGTTATATTGTGAGCTTCCGGACATATACCCTGTGTGGCAGCAGGTAGGTTATATTGAGAGCTTCTGGACATATACCCTGTGTGGCAGCAGGTAGGTTATATTGTGAGCTTCAGGACATACACCCTGTGTGGCAGCAGGTAGGTTATATTGTGAGTTCATTCTAGCATCCTTCCTCCGCAGACATCACAGTGTGACCCACAAACTCATGAACCCCCTCAATATAAATGGTATTTGAGCTACGGCCCACAGTTTGGAGCTTTCAGATGTAGCCATTAATGTCTTACCTTGGTCATAGCGGAGCATTTTATGTCATCTTTGTCTTTCTCGGCCAAGCGGACCGTGCAAGCTTTAACCTCCTGCAAAACCCAATACAGCAAAATTACCAAATTACTGTACCCCCAACTGCACATGGTATTCGTTCAGATGGTCGACCATGTTATGGTCGACAGTCATTAGGTCGACCACTATTGGTGGACATTGACATGGTCGGGAACCACTGCACATTATCTGAGCACACATTATATAACAGATAGTTTGCACAAGGCTGGAACATGGAGTTACTTCACAGCCCAAATAAAATTAGAACAATGGAATGAGAGGCAGAGGCCTTTTGTGAGATGACAGTATTTCACATAAGTAGTGAGAATGTCCTACAGACACTGTCCTTTTACCCTCCCATGCCAACCTCTTCAGCTACGGGCAATGGCCTAATTCAGGCCTGATTGTAGATGTGCTAAATTTATTACAGGGCTAGTCCACCCCGCATGTCAGGCCTGACCCACCCCTGCACAAGTACAGAAGTATGGCACAGCGGTGATGCTTTTGTACTGGAAGAGTAGCTCCCTGCACGATGGCAGGGAGCTACTCGTCGCTGCCCGTGTTGCAGCAGCTGCGTTGCCCGGACCGCGCCCCCTAAATGGCGCCCCCCTTCCCGCTCAGCGATTAGGCAGAGGTGCCCCCTCCCGCCCAGCGATCAGGTCTGGATTACCCCCAATGTTCCCTGAGTTAGTATGTGACTAGGAACCTACATTGTCACACGTGTCTGAGAAAGAAAGGTCTCATGGTCTGTATCAGCTAATGCATTCATTGATACATCATCTTAGAAAGTTCTATTAAATCCTTTTCCTAAGAAAGTTGATCTGTTTATGCGTTATCTTAACAAATTCCTAACACTGAGTGGCATATGTACAGTATTTTTTATTTAAATCATACTCCTGATTGACTGCTACTGTATACCGTACATAACTCATATGATAAGAAGATTAATATTGTTGTTTACCGTCCCCCAAATATTGTAACATAATACTCACCCCATCTGGTCTGTAATCACATAGTGCTAAATCCCCTCTGCCCAATGTGGGGCACACAGTCTCCATGATTAAGATTTCCAATGACTGGGAATGTTTCTCCTTCTAAAAAGAGATTATTGGTAAATGTAAGACCCTGAGCTCTGACAATGCAATGATACAACCTCTTACCTGCTTGTGATTTTTTAAATGGGCTTCAGAAAAGTTTAAATGTTGGTAAAATACGTTGATCACATTGGTACTGTACGCATTGGTGGTAGTTGTGCTATTGGTACTGTATGCATTGGTGGTATTTGTGTTATGGGTACTGCACGCATTGGTGGTAGTTGTGCTATTGCTACTGTACACATTGGTGGTAGTTGTGCTATTGTACTGTATGCATTGGTGGTAGTTGTGCTATTGGTACTGTACGCATTGGTGGTAGTTGTGCTATTGTACTGTATGCATTGGTGGTAGTTGTGCTATTGGTACTGTACGCATTGGTGGTATTTGTGTTATGGGTACTGCACGCATTGGTGGTAGTTGTGCTATTGCTACTGTACACATTGGTGGTACTTGTGCTATTTGGGCTGTACTCATTGGTGGTATTTGTGCTATTGTACTGTACGCATTGGTGGTAGTTGTGCTATTGTACTGTATGCATTGGTGGTAGTTGTGCTTTTGTACTGTACGCATTGGTGGTAGTTGTGCTATTGTACTGTACGCATTGGTGGTAGTTGTGCTATTGGTACTGTACGCATTAGTGGCAGTTGTGCTATTGGTGCTGTACACATTAGTGGTAGTTGTCTTATTGGTACTGTATGCATTGGTGATAGTTGTCTTATTGGTACTGTATGCATTGGTGGTATTTGTGTTATGGGTACTGTACACATTGGTGGTATTTGTGTTATGGGTACTGCACGCATTGGTGGTAGTTGTGCTATTGCTACTGTACACATTGGTGGTACTTGTGCTATTTGGGCTGTACTCATTGGTGGTAGTTGTGCTATTGTACTGTACGCATTGGTGGTAGTTGTGCTATTGTACTGTATGCATTGGTGGTAGTTGTGCTATTGGTACTGTACGCATTGGTGGTATTTGTGTTATGGGTACTGTACACATTGGTGGTAGTTGTGCTATGGGTACTGTACGCATTGGTGGTAGTTTTGCTATTGTACTATATGCATTGGTGGTATTAGTTGTATGGGTACTGCACGCATTGGTGGTAGCTGTGCTATTGGTACTGTATGCATTGGTGGTATTTGTGTTATGGGTACTGTACGCATTGGTGGTATTTGTGTTATGGGTACTGTACGCATTGGTGGTAGTTGTGCTATGGGTACTGTACGCATTGGTGGTATTTATGTTATGGGTACCGTACGCATTGGTAGTAATTGTGTTATTATACTGTATGCATTGGTGGTAGTTGTGCTATTGGTACTGTACGCATTGGTGGTAGTTGTGCTATGGGTGCTGTACGCATTGGTGGTATTTGTGTTATGGGTACTGTACGCATTGGTGGTAGTTGTGCTATTGGTACTGTACGCATTGGTGGTAGTTGTGCTATGGGTACTGTATGCATTGGTGGTACATGTGCTATTGGTACTGTACGCATTGGTGGTAGTTGTGCTATGGGTGCTGTACGCATTGGTGGTAGTTGTGCTATTGGTACTGTACACATTGGTGGTTGTTGTGCTATGGGTACTGTACACATTGGTGGTACTTGTGCTATTGGTACTGTACGCATTGGTGGTAGTTGTGCTATTGGTACTGTACGCATTGGTGGTAGTCGTGGTATGGGTGCTGTACGCATTGGTGGTATTTGTGTTATGGGTACTGTACACATTAGTGGTATTTGTGTTATTAGTTATTTGTGGGTGATTCAGATCTGATCGTAGATGTGCTAAATTTACCACATCTACGATCAGTTACTTAAATTTGCGGGGGGATGCCCAGCACATGGCTAGTCCGCCCCGCATATCAGGCCCTGCCCCCCACCCCACCCCCGCATGGGTACAAAAGCATTGCATGGCAGCGATGCTTTTTGCACCCGCCGAGTAGCTCCTTGCCTGCACAGCCTAGCTAGCCGCCTGCACAGCCGCAGCGGTAAGCATTAGTACATCCCACCCTTAGTCAGAAACAACCTGAGAGATCTGTCTGGAAAGAGCAATTAACAGGCGTGGATGGGGACACTGCTTTGAAGTTGGATATCTCCGGTTCCCCAGGGCCGATTTTCATAAAATCTGGAACCCCTGGAAAAAGTCTAATGCCCTTATACTCCTGGGGCCTTTGGGCAACAGCCCATTGAGCCCATATGAAAAGACGGGCCTGAGGAGGACCCTATCTTTGCTCCCCTGATGAAGTCCCTGTAAGTGATGAAATGCGTAGGTAATTGCTTGGATTGCTGATAACCAACATTCTACTTACACTAGTCCCTGAAATAGTCTCCAACAAACTTCATCATCTTGCATTTACAGAAAGTGTTTTTTAGTTAAACCTTTTTTTTTTTCACAAGGGGTGTATCTATAGAGTGTGCAGAGAACATTGCGATGGTGGGTGCTATTAACCCAAATATCTGTGCATGCCCAATAGAGAGATCACTAGGAAACTGGCAGCAGCGCCATTTCCCACGATACTGTAATCGATGGGTAGTATGCTATGGCACAGTGCCAGAATCACCTAGATGCTTTCATGCTTTCACCAGTGAGAGGGGTGTGGGGGGAACACTGATTCTCTACACGGCCCCCTCCTCTCTTTAAACGCCCCTGTTTTTTATTAATGATCATGGGGGAAAATATTTTTTCTTGGATTCATTTTGATTTTACGAGCATAGGCCCTCATTCCGAGTCGTTCGCTCGTTCTTTTTCAACGCATCGCAGTGAAAATCCGCTTAGTACGCATGCGCAATGTTCGCACTGCGACTGCGCCAAGTAATTTTGCTATGAAGATAGGATTTTTACTCACGGCTTTTTCATCGCTCCGGCGATCGTAATGTGATTGACAGGAAATGGGTGTTACTGGGCGGAAACACGGCGTTTTATGGGCGTGTGGCTGAAAACGCTACCGTTTCCGGAAAAAACGCAGGAGTGGCCGGAGAAACGGGGGAGTGGTTGGGCGAACGCTGGGTGTGTTTGTGACGTCAAACCAGGAACGACAAGCACTGAACTGATCGCACAGGCAGAGTAAGTGTGGAGCTACTCTAAAACTGCTAAGTAGTTTGTGATCGCAATATTGCGAATACATCGGTCGCAATTTTAAGATGCTAAGATACACTCCCAGTAGGCGTAGGCTTAGCGTGTGTAACTCTGCTAAATTCGCATTGCGACCGATCAACTCGGAATGAGGGCCATAGCCAATTGTGCGTCTGCATCTCTTTCACGCGTTTCACAATCACACACGCACACATTCACACACAGACACACTTAATAAAAAAAGTTACTAATTAATCTTGTTTTAGCAGAATTGGCAGCTTACTGGGCTATGTAATAGGCTGTCTGTTATTGGCTGACGCCCCAAGATTCCATTGGATTATGTGGAAATAAGACCAAAAGATTGTAGGTATTATACCAGGAAACTTCTATGTATTTCTATTATAATTAACAGGGGCAACATTTTCAGTCATAATCAATTACCCGCTGGGTTTACCCCACAGCTACAGTAAATTAATATATCCCTATATATTCTATTATAGTGTGGGTATTACTACAGTATATATTTCTATTATATTGGTAACATTACTGTGCTTCTATTAGGGATGGCCGGGTGGTCTTCAGTTTGCCGGCTGTCAGGATCCCGGCGCACAGTATACCGGCGCCAGAATCCCGACAGCCGACATACCGACACTTTATTTCCCTCTTGGGGTCCACGACCCCCCTGGAGGAAGAATAAATAGCGTGGTGTGAGTAGCGCACCACCGTAGCCGTAGCATGGCGTGCGCAGCGAGCCTGCGAGGGGCTCATTTGCGCTCGTCACCCTGTCGGCATGCTGGCGGTCGGGATTCCGGCGCCGGTATGCTGGTCGCCGGGAGCCCGGCCACCGGCATCCAATACTACACCCGGTATGGCCATCAATGGCAATATGGTAAATTTCCATCAATGACTGCCAACTTTTGTAATAGGTGACCGTGAATGGTTTTCACAACCGATGGCCATCCCATTTCTTTCACTGACTGGTCCGTGGGCCAATCAGGGTACGGGGGCAGGACTGCACGGGTGTCAGGGCGTGGGGCTATGCTCCTTGTCCCACCACCTTGTTAGAAAAAACAAAACCATTTGCTTATGCCAGGCCATCAATGATTATGAACAATTGATGGTTGATGGCCATCGCTAGCTTATATAGCTCCTGTGTGTAACAGGGTACAGCAGGTATAATCATGCGTTTTGTCGCCCATTAGTAAAACGCTCAGTTCACAAATCAGAAATGAAAACATGGTGTAATGTGTGATAGATACGCAGCTTAGTAAATCTCCCACCAGTTACTGTATGTGACATCTTTACTGCAATTACTATATTTTACCACCCCAGAGATTAGACAGGCACTGCCCCCATACTGTACCTCCAGGAGTGCAGGGGGGACGTCATCCAGGGGTTTATATAGATACGGGACATTTTCCTCCAGGTTGAAGCGTTTCACGGCCTCTATTATCCGCGTGTCATCCTGGATGTCACGTCCCGAAGCCTGAGAGAGACAGCTGTCTAATGTGACTGCAGAGAGTAAGAGCAGAGACAGCCCCCAGCTCCTCATCTTGCGCTGTGTTAGAGGAATCCTCAGGTCTCGGGTTCTGTTCTCCACCTTTATTATACCGTGTACAGTTCCTCCTCCTGTAAGCCCATGTGTTGCAGGATGTGATATCATGTAGAGCCTGAGAATTGCTCCATCACTTACAGTACCACAGTATATTGCACACAAATCACTATACTGATGTTGTTGTAGGAGACTGTGTTCCCTTCAATTCAAAGGAATATACAGAAGTAGTGACGGTAAGTACCTGACCACAGCACTGACTTCTCACCTTTGTAAATGGCGGCAGTGTTAGGAAGTCAATTGTTAGCCACACTCTAAATGTTAATAGCCCCAGGGAGAGATGTATGAGACATTGGAGAGAGGTAAAGTGCCAGCCAATCCGCTCCTAACTGCCATGTTAAAGGCTGTGGTTGCAAAATAATATATATATATATATATATATATATATATATATATATATATATGATACAGTAGTTAGGAGCTGATTGGTTGTACTTTATCTCTCTCCACTTTATCTCTGTAAGTTTTGACACATCTCTCCCCAATGAGACAATGAGTTACCATTTATGCAGTCACTGACATCCCCAGATGTAGACTGTCAGCCCCCTGCTAATTACTGATCCTCTAGCAGTGGGCATGCAGGGAAGCCAGTGGTGGGACACAGTGGTGATAATCCTCTGACGGCAGCTGGTGTGAAGGGGTTGGTATACGGCCATGGACATAGGAAACAGACGCAGGATCCCCAAGTATCAATTTCACCCAGAGCCGGTTCTAGGCATAGGCAAACTAGGCAAATGCCTATGGCGTTTGGAATGCCATGGGGCACAAGACGCTTCTGCTGATTAAAATGATATGCGGCATGCCTATATTCTGTGTGCGACTTCAGCTGTATCTGCATACGAAATGCTATGTTACAGTGTATTCCTGGAAATCACTGTAATGTAGCATTTCACATGCAGATACAGCTGTAGTCACACACTGTCTAGCCATGCTGTATATCATTTTAAGAAGCTGCTTTTGCATCCTAGCCACATAGCAATGGTAATAAGATGCATTTTTGGCAAAAAAGGCTCCCAACGTTAACAGAGCTGCCAGCTGACTCCGACCAGGCATCTCCTACTGCATGGCGTATTGAGGCAAGATGTATGAGGACACATCTGTATCCAAGCAGAGGTAGAGGTCACAGTGTTAGCGGCCATGTGAGTGCTGTGTGCGGGTAGGTTGGTTGTGTAGTAGTATTCAGCATATGTGTAAGGGGCATTATGTGTGTCATGTGTATAAATGCATTCATAATGTGCGGCATATGTGTAAGGGGCACTGTAGGTATAACAGAATTAATAAAGGTTGGCATAATGTGTAAGGCGCATAATGTTTATAAGGACATTAATAATGTGGGTCATATGTGTAAGGTGCATTACTGTGTGGTATTATGTGTACACATGCATTACTAATGTGTGGCATTATGTGTATAAGGTGCTCTACTGTGTAGCGTAACATATAGAAAGGGCACTACTGTGTGGTCTAATGTGAATAAACAGCAATATGGTGTGGTGCAATGTGAATAAGGAGCAATTCAGTGTGATGTAATGTGAATTGGGGCACTACTGTGAGGTGTAATGTATATAAGGTAAAGTGGTGTGATGTAATGTGATTTCAGCTGTGCGCCGAATGTGCACACTGTTCCTATTTAAAATATAGGGGGTAGGAACACCAAAATGAGGACTGCTATGGGTGAGGGGTGATGGTGCGGGGAAAGGGGTGTAGGGTCAGATGCAGAACTAGTGGCGGTGCTAGGGGGCAACAGCCAAAATCTTGCCTGGGGCATCATATTAGTTAGGGCCGGCTCTGATTTCACCATCAATGCGTTTCGTACCCTGGTTCTTGAAAAAGTACCCTGGATCTGTATGAAACACTTTGTTTTTCTCTTTAGTTATACCATTACAGTATGCATGATAAATTATTCTAATTGTGACAGAAGCTGAGAGCAGAACAATATGAACATTTAGTCCACAGTGGGTGACATGTTCACAAGATAATCTCTACCAGGTATAAAGTACAATCGCTGTTTTGGCGTTACAGGTTACATACATTATGAATGCCTGTCACTATACAATTTGGCAAACAGTATGCCTTGCCGTACATATATGTGGTAGTGATGTGCAGTTCAGTTTTCCTGAAATACAAACACACCCGAACTTAGGGGTTCCGAATCAAATTGAGCCCCAGTTCGGAAACACTTTGGGGTCCCGAGTGGAACCGAATCCCGGCGGTTTGGAACTCTGATTTAAAACCAAACTCGGGCTTTGGATTGCATGTAAAGAGATCCAAATGACACGATTGAAGCTGTTTATGTCAATTTCTATTGTTTGTTTTGTTTTACATCGATGTTTATCGATGTTAAAGGAATCCAAAAACTAAATCCGAACCAAAACACTTGAGGGTGTTTTTGCCAAAACTGAAAAACCATGATTAATTAGAACCAGATCTAAAACACAGGGTTCTGCACAGCTGTAGTGTGTCGTAACCCCTCTCAGATGCTAGGCACTGGAGCACTGCCCTCTCAGATGCTAGGCACTGGAGCACCGCCCTCTCAGATGATAAGCACTGGAGCACCGCCCTCTCAGATGATAGGCACTGGAGCACTGCCCTCTCAGATGCTAGGCACTGGAGCACCGCCCTCTCAGATGATAAGCACTGGAGCACCGGCCCCTCAGATGATAGGCACTGGAGCACTGCCCTCTCAGATGATAGGCACTGGAGCACCGCCCTCTCAGATGATAGGCACTGGAGCACCGCCCTCTCAGATGCTAGGCACTGGAGCACCGCCCTCTCAGATGATAAGCACTGGAGCACCGGCCCCTCAGATGATAGGCACTGGAGCACCGCCCTCTCAGATGATAGGCACTGGAGCACTGCCCTCTCAGATGATAGGCACTGGAGCACTGCCCTCTCAGATGATAGGCACTGGAGCACCGCCCTCTCAGATGATAAGCACTGGAGCACCGCCCTCTCAGATGATAAGCACTGGAGCACCGCCCTCTCAGATGATAGGCGCTGGAGCACCGCCCTCTCAGATGATAAGCACTGGAGCACCGCCCTCTCAGATGATAGGCACTGGAGCACTGCCCTCTCAGATGCTAGGCACTGGAGCACCGCCCTCTCAGATGATAAGCACTGGAGCACCGGCCCCTCAGATGATAGGCACTGGAGCACTGCCCTCTCAGATGATAGGCACTGGAGCACCGCCCTCTCAGATGATAGGCACTGGAGCACTGCCCTCTCAGATGCTAGGCACTGGAGCACCGCCCTCTCAGATGATAAGCACTGGAGCACCGGCCCCTCAGATGATAGGCACTGGAGCACCGCCCTCTCAGATGATAGGCACTGGAGCACTGCCCTCTCAGATGATAGGCACTGGAGCACTGCCCTCTCAGATGATAGGCACTGGAGCACCGCCCTCTCAGATGATAGGCACTGGAGCACCGCCCTCTCAGATGATAGGCACTGGAGAAACCGCCCTCTCAGATGATAGGCACTGGAGCACCGCCCTCTCAGATGATAGGCACTGGAGCACCGCCCCTCAGATGAAAGGCACTGGAGCACTGCCCTCTCAGATGAAAGGCACTGGAGCACTGCCCTCTCAGATGCTAGGCACTGGAGCACCGCCCTCTCAGATAATAGGCACTGGAGCACTGCCCTCTCAGATGATAGGCACTGGAGCACCGCCCTCTCAGATGATAGGCACTGGAGCACCGCCCTCTCAGATGATAGGCACTGGAGCACTGCCCTCTCAGATGATAGGCACTGGAGAAACCGCCCTCTCAGATGATAGGCACTGGAGCACCGCCCTCTCAGATGATAGGCACTGGAGCACCGCCCTCTCAGATGATAAGCACTGGAGCACCGGCCCCTCAGATGATAGGCACTGGAGCACCGCCCTCTCAGATGATAGGCACTGGAGCACCGCCCTCTCAGATGATAAGCACTGGAGCACCGGCCCCTCAGATGATAGGCACTGGAGCACCGCCCTCTCAGATAATAGGCACTGGAGCACTGCCCTCTCAGATGATAGGCACTGGAGAAACCACCCTCTCAGATGATAGGCACTGGAGCACCGCCCTCTCAGATGATAGGCACTGGAGCACCGCCCCTCAGATGAAAGGCACTGGAGCACCGGCCCCTCAGATGAAAGGCACTGGAGCACTGCCCTCTCAGATGAAAGGCACTGGAGCACCGGCCCCTCAGATGAAAGGCACTGGAGCACTGCCCTCTCAGATGATAGGCACTGGAGCACCGCCCTCTCAGATGATAGGCACTGGAGCACCGCCCCTTAGATGAAAGGCACTGGAGCACCGCCCCTCAGATGAAAGGCACTGGAGCACTGCCCTCTCAGATGATAGGCACTGGAGCACTGCCCTCTCAGATGATAGGCACTGGAGCACCGCTCTCTCAGATGCTAGGCACTGGAGCACTGCCCTCTCAGATGATAAGCACTGGAGCACCGCCCTTTCAGATGATAAGCACTGGAGCACTGCCCTCTCAGATGAAAGGCACTGGAGCACCGGCCCCTCAGATGAAAGGCACTGGAGCACTGCCCTCTCAGATGATAGGCACTGGAGCACCGCCCTCTCAGATGATAAGCACTGGAGCACCGCCCCTCAGATGAAAGGCACTGGAGCACCGCCCCTCAGATGAAAGGCACTGGAGCACTGCCCTCTCAGATGATAGGCACTGGAGCACCGCCCTCTCATATGATAGGCACTGGAGCACCGACCCTCAGATGATAGGCACTGGAGCACCGCCCTCTCAGATGATAGGCGGTTGTGGGGCGTGTCGGTGGCATTGCGGCGGTGTTTTCGCAGGCGTGTCTGCACCGTTTGCAGGGTGGGCCACAGTGGCTGCGTGACGTCACATGCAGCCGCTGCGACCCTGAACATGGCGGCTAGACACCTGCCTTTGCAGCTAGGCTGTGTAAGCGAGAACTACTCGGCAGGTACGAAAGCATCACCGCCGTGCAAGGGGGGGGGGGGGATATAGGGCCTGGCATGAAGTGCGGACTTGCCCTATGCTGGGCGTCCCCCTGCATCTCAAAGATTTGTAGATCAGGTCTGAATTAGGCTCAGAGTGTCAATAAATCAGACATTGTTTCCTTATGAATTAAGGTTTTACGCAGGTTTAATTGTCAGAACAACTCCATATATTCTACAGACGACACACTATTGTAATATCTGTAATAGGAACTTCTCATCATCTAAGATTTGTGCAATGAAAACAGGAAACATAAACGTGCAATAACTGATGTCCTAATGTGTATACAGCGCAGGCTAATAACCTCTGTGACTATGTACAGTTATATATCAGATATAAGATGGACACAAGAAACATAGGCCCTCATTCCGAGTTGTTCGCTCATTCTTTTTCTTCGCATCGGTGCGATAAGTCGCAAACTGCGCATGCGCAATGTTCACAGTGCGCCTACGCCAAGTAAATTAGCACAAAAGTTTGGTATTTAACTCACGGCTTAACGAAGATTTTTCATCGTTGAAGTGATCGGAGTGTGATTGACAGGAAGTGGGTGTTCCTGGGCGGAAACTGACCGTTTTATGGGAGTGTGCGGAAAAACGCAGGCGTGTCAGGGAAAAACGCGGGAGTGTCTGGAGAAACAGGGGAGTGGCTGGGCGAACGCAGGGTGTGTTTGTGACGTCAAACCAGGAACGAAACTGACTGAACTGATCGCAGTGTAGGAGTAAGTCTCGAGCTACTCAGAAACTGCATAGAAATTTCTATTCGCAATTCTGCTAATCTTTCGTTCGCAATTCTGCAAAGCTAAGATACACTCCCAGAGGGCGGCGGCTTAGCGTATGCAATGCTGCTAAAAGCAGCTAGCGAGCGAACAACTCGGAATGAGGGCCATAATGTGTTCTACATGATGTTTGTCTCACATGCAGACTTACGCTGGGAGGAGCATCTAGTATGGCCGTTATTAGATCTGCTCTATGCTACCAGCATTTTGTGTTTCTAAATCCGATGTTTTGCGTACTTCTCCAATGGTTGTAGCCGTTTGGAGCAGCCGTTTGGAGCAGGGAGGGAGCTACAACAAGAACCGTTTTACAAGACGGTGTCATGTCAGCCCTGTTCTGTAGGTGTGATGGGGTCTGTGAGACTAATTCAGACCTGATCACTGCTGTGCGTTTTTGCACAGCAGTGATCAGGCCTGAATAGTGGCGGATCCAGCAGGGGGCGATCTGGGCGATCGCCCCCCGTACACACTGCCCCAAGCCCCGCCCCCTTACTGGTCCTGATCACATTGTAATTCGGCATTGTGCGGATCCGGATTTCCAGAGCGCCGTGCAGTGCAGATAGACTCTTCCCTGCCCCCAGTCACTGGCACCCGCTTCCTCTTCCTGTGCTCTCAGGATGGCGGGTAAAGCCGAGGCCCAACCTCCCAGCAGCAATGCTCCCGATGTGTCAGGCTGCTTGGATCCCAGCAGACCGGTGCACGGAGGAGAAGGAATCAGCTCTTCCCTGCTTCACATCTCTCTACATGTCCCTATCCAGATCATCCATTCAAGGCTGCAGTGAGTGACGTCCTGCCACTCAGGTACTGTAATCTCTGCAGGGAGGCTGGGGGCACCGAGCGGGGAGATGGGAATCTGTGTCCCAGGACTGCTGCCTCTGTGTACACACAGAGAGACACTCGGACTGTCTTCCCCATCACACTCTTTACCCCCCCCCCCCCGCTCCCCAGGGATCATCCTATCCACGCAGCACATAGTGACCCTGCAACCCCGGTCCCTGCCCGAGGTCTCCCAGCATAGCCCCTCCATCAGGATGGTGATTGCTGCATTCCTCTCATTAGTCTCTGGCTGTAGGTGTCTGTGCAACAACCCCCCCCCCCCCCCCCCCCAGCACATCTGACACACTCTCTCTCCATCTCCTCCATCATTGCTGGGTGGCTAATCCGTGTCTGCCCCCCTCCTAACTCTAGCTCATCACCACGTCTTCCAGAAACAATGCTATGATTGCTGCAAGTTACAGAGGTGGGAGGGGATATGGTGACAGATTGGGGGCTTTGGGAAGCCTTTTACTGTTCTGGGTTTGTAGTTGTGGTATTCCCATCATGGGTATAGGACCACGGGGGTTGTATCTGGATAAGATACCGTATACCACCACACCTAATATTTTGGGCTCTACTCCTTGAGGTAATGCATATTCCCAGTCATGAGGATGCCTGCACTTATTTTGTCTGATTTAGGCATTGGATCAGCTCTCCCCATCCCAATGCACCCAGGATGACATAGCTGCTGACAGCAGAGGCACAGCTATGGCGATGGGTCATGTCACTGTCCCTATTGGCTGTGTGAGCAATCTCTGTTTCCCCTGGATCAAGATGTTCACCAGACTGAGCAGACTTAACCCTAACCCCTAAACCAACCTTAATACGGTAACCCCATCCCCTAAACCAACTCTAATACCCTAACTCCATCCCCTAAACCAACTCTAATACCCTAACTCCATCCCCTAAACCAACCCTAATACCCTAACTCCATCCCCTAAACCAACCCTAATACCCTAACTCCATCCCCTAAACCAACCCTAATACCCTAACTCCATCCCCTAAACCAACCCTAATACCCTAACTCCATCCCCTAAACCAACCCTAATACCCTAACTCCATCCCCTAAACCAACCCTAATACCCTAACTCCATCCCCTAAACCAACCCTAATACCCTAACTCCATCCCCTAAACTTACCCTAATGCCCTAACCCAGACCACTAAAAGCAGACTGGATGGGCCATTTGGTTCTTATCTGCTGTCAAATTCTATGTTTCTAGTGTTTCTTCCACGGGCCCTGTCCTCTTTTATGCGCATACGAGGCCGTGATGTCAGAGCTTCCAGGATGCTGAAATCTGAAGGCTCCAGACTGTGTGCCATTTTCAGCAGTGGGGTCTAGATCCACCATTGCTTCATTAGGGTATATGGGGGAAAGTGAGGGGGGTAAGTGGATATGAGGGACAGTGAGGCGTGATATGGGGGACAGTGAGGGGGGTAAGTGGTTATGAGGGACAGTGAGGGGTGATATGGGGGACAGTGAGGGGGGTAAGTGGATATGAGGGACAGTGAGGGGTGATAAGGGGATATGGGGGACAGTGAGGGGTGATAAGGAGATGTGGAGGATATTAATGCATGTACAAAGAGGGGTGAATAACATCACATTAGTGTAGGCAAGGGTTACACTTACATTGTGGGTGTGTGTTGTAAATCGATCTATAGGTCTATATATATATTTTTCTTTATTATTATTTATGTGTGTGTATATATAATATATGTATATTGTATATGTAAATAATACTGATGAAAAATAAAACAATAAATGATGCACAGTATACTGTACAAGATTTTAATACACTTCCCAGATGTAATAACGGCTAGCTGCTTATCCATCAGTATACCAATCTGGTTGATCGGCAAAAGTGGTCTAGAAACAGTGGAGAAGGGATATGTATATTCTGTTTGTTTGATTTATTTATTTTTAAATATGTTTAATTATTTGTTGAAAATGGGAGGGGCAGAACTGTAAGTGGGAGGGGTAAGAGTAGAGAGGGGAGGAGTCAGTATTCATTCTTAAACCGCCCCCCTAAAACTAAAGTCTAGATCCGCCACTGGGCCTGAATTACGCATGTGCCGGCGCCTCAGTGCCAGACAGCCAACAGCTATCTCAGCCCTGCGATCGCTTCTGCCTGATTGACAGGCCGAGGCGGTCACTGGGCGGGAGGGGGTGGGACGGCGGCGTTTGGCCGCTGTTTAGGGGGCGCAGGCGTGCTGGACTGTTGGGAGGGGGGGCTGTGGTGGCTGCGTGACGTCACACGCAGCCGATACGACCCAAGCAGCGACGAGTAGCAGGAGCTGTGCAGGCAGGGAGCTACTCTTCCAGAACAAAAGCATCGCCGCTGTGCGATAATTTTGTATTTGTGCGGGGCGGGGCCGGGCCTGACATGCGGGGCGGGATAGCTCTGTGCTGGGCGTCCCCCCACATGTCAGAGTTACTGATCGTAGATGTGCTACATTTAGCACATTTACGATCAGGTCTGAATTAGGCGCTGTGTCTCCTGACTCAGCGTCACTGGCCCCGGCAGTGTGATCACAGCACCCAGCCTCAGTAACATGGGGGTCACTCAGATGATCGATGTTTATACAGATGATTCGATGCTACGTCTCTGGAAGCAGAAGAGGATCGATCACAGAAGCCGCCAGGTGGCGTCTTTTTTAATAGGTGCTGCGTTAACTGCGCCCATCGCTGAATCAGGCCCGAAGAGGCAGGTTTATTATAAATGGTGCACATCCCCCGAAAGTGCGAATCCTTATCACCGCATATCACATGTAACTAATGGTAATCGCTGGGACCCGATAAGAGCCCATCCTGGAAATTAGTATGAAGTAAAGCGATTGAATACGTAATCCGGTTTGGGATCTAGCTGCGCTACTGCGCATGTGTGGCTATCCAGTGCATGCGCAATGTGAGTGAGAAGCGAGTATCATCAAGATCTCCTCCAGCCCACCAGACAGGGATCACGGGATCCCTCTCCAGAAGGGCTGTCCCACTGGAGGTAACCTGTCAATGCTCTTTGGAAATCTTCTGAGATCTTGTTAAACACCGTCCCCATAGAAACCTACGCTGCTGTGAGGATCGGCGGCCCGGAAGCGGGAGATATTGGCTGTCTATGTTATGCTATACCTCATACTAGCGACACTAAGGGGGACATTTACTAAGCAGTCATAAGAGCGGAGAAGTGAGTCAGTGGAGAAGTTGCCCATGGCAACCAGTCAGCACTGAAGTAACATCTATAATTTGCATACTATAAAATTATACAGAGCTGCTGATTGGTTGATGGGGAAATTTCTCCACTGGCTCACTTCTCCGCTCTTATTACTGCTTAATAAATGTTCCCTTTAATTCTGCAGTCCGGGGGCCTATCCCTGGTCAGTATATCTCCCTGAGAGTTACCTACCTCTTGCTAGCCGGGAGAAATTGTTAGAGGTGTGGTCCTTGCTGCCTCCGTTTACTGTCTGATAGCCATCAGGCACTAGGACCCCGCTCTCCATGGAGGCGCAACCTCTGATATTCACCTTATGCACATGCGCAGCTTCCCACTGCGTCTTTTCTTTACTGTCATATGTGCCCGAGTGACCCCTGTGTGGGAACACCATAGAGACCCCAAAGTCCACCATATCAGCACCGTAGTGTATACTACCTACCCCAATCAGGGCCGGATTAACAATGGGGCGGATGGAGCTGCAGCTCCAGGTCCACACTTCAAATAGGCCCACAGCATCTCTGGTGCTTTATACTGCTGTAGACAGGAAAAAAAAATTTTCCTTCTACTGCAGCATTCTATCGCGCTGCCCGCCCCCTCCCGTCCTACCTATCATCCGTCGCCAACTTTAGTTAAAGGAACATACATTTATTTTTACTTCAATGGCGGCGCAGTGAAAGGCTTTCCTAGCCCTCACTGCGCCGCGTTCTTACAGAGCCCCGGCGCCTCCTTCACGCCGCCGACGTCACGACGCGTGACGTCACAAAGGCCCCGCCCCGCCGCCGCACCCAGTCTCCAGTCCAGCTGCGTAGCGCACAGGCAGAGCGCTCGCACTGTGACTGGACAGACTGACACTAGACTGCCTGACTGAAATCCTCGGGCCGTGAGGAAATCCTCGGGCCTGGCTGCAGTTCTGTGCCGCATTTGTGTCTGTCAGTCTGACACCGTCGATTCTCAGTAGAGAGGACACGGTGAGATGGCAGACGTTTCATGGGCAGCCTGAAGTTAATTATACTGCAAAAATACAATGTATTGTATATATATTTATATATATATATGTGTGTATATATATATGTATATATGTATGTATGTATATATGTATGTATGTATGTATGTATGTATGTATGTATATATATATATATATATATATGTGTATGTATATATATAATATATATATATATAGATATATATAGGGAGAAAGGAATAAGGTGGTTTAAAGCGACCTGTGGTGTCCGATATTAATAGGAGACCCAAATTTAAAAGAAAATGTTTTTTTATTTATTAAATCTAGTAAGCACCAATAAAACAAAATGAAAAATGGCTCTAATTAAAAAGAGCCCGAAATATTACTAAAATTGTGTATAAGACATAAGTTAGTATAAGAATAGTAATACAAACTTAAAAATTAGACAAGAGAAAAATACGTCCTAAAAATAGGAAATTGGACATAAGATCAGCATAAAAGGTATAAAAATAGGATTCTTAGCTTTTTGAGAGGGTATGTATCGTAGCACCCAACGCGTTTCGTCCAATTTCCTATTTTTAGGACGTATTTTTCTCTTGTCTAATTTTTAAGTTTGTATTACTATTCTTATACTAACTTATGTCTTATACACAATTTTAGTAATATTTCGGGCTCTTTTTAATTAGAGCCATTTTTCATTTTGTTTTATTGGTGCTTACTAGATTTAATAAATAAAAAAAAATTTTCTTTTAAATTTGGGTCTCCTATTAATATCGGACACCACAGGTCGCTTTAAACCACCTTATTCCTTTCTCCATTTACATTGTACATGAAGCACCTTACCAATGCTTCTTTCTTTAAGGTGTAGCTGACGCCCAAGTAATACTAAGGGAGTGTCTAGAAAAAGGAGACTTTTTGTTTGTAAACAACCTGGACTACATTCTAGTATAAATTGGTATCGCAGTCAAGCGCCGATAAGCATTCCCCAACCAATCATAGATATATATAGATATATATAGATATAGATATATAGTATCTATATGGTCATACTGTATTAAATATATATATATATATATATAGCACAGTATGACCATATAGATACTAATTTATATATATATATATATATATATATATATATATATATATTACTGCGACTCTGCACTCAATTACTCTATGGTGAATGCCCGGGTGCCCGCCTAACCTTGCAGTATTTGTATAGAGGATAATTGGCGGCACTCACACGGGATTTTACATTAATAACGAATAAACAGCAGCCTGTCTCTATTCGTTGTTAATGTAAAGTCCCGTGTGCCCATTATCCTCTCTCTCTCTCTCTATCCACAACTGCTGCACTCAAGGGCTAAAGTCCACAGTACACTAGGCAGTTTTATGCTATCTTTTCAAAGCGAAAGGGATACAGAGTAAAACAGACAATGCATACTCTGTATCCCTGACGAAAAAGTAAATTGCTTTGAAACGTTGGAATAACACTGCCAGTGTAATGTGGACTTTATTTAGCCCTTGAGTGCAACTGTTGTGGAGTCTATATTGGATTGCGGAGGCGGTCTTATGTGTGCATCGGGGCAAGGACAGACAGTATTGGAGTGCCGGTTAGTAAAAGACGCATATATATATATACACATATATATATATATATATATATATATATATAGCTTTTATATATTGAGAGAGAGAGGTAATGAAGCAGCGGCACTCCCACACGTGCAGGAAGAGCAGAGCCGGCACCGTCAGCTCCGGTGACCGCCGGACCATGGTAACTGGGACGCGGACCCCGAGCAACGTCACGTCCTGGGACACCGGGAACGATCGAAGCAGATAGTACAAGTGGAGCACAGTGCGTCTGACAGGCCATCACTTCGTCAGGAGGCTGGCCTGTCAGATTCTGGGAATAACTTATATAGCCCACAGCTCTACAGCTGGGATCGTTCTAACTTCAAAGCTGGAACAGCTGTGATGCATTATGGGGGTCATTCCGAGTTGTTCGCTAGCAGATTTCGGTCGCAGCACAGCGTTCAGGCAAAAAATCGGCACTTATGTGTATGCGGCGCAAAGCGCACGCGCGTCGTACTATTACAATGAACGATGTAGTTTCACACAAGGTCTAACGAAGCTTTTCAGTCGCACTGCTGGCCGCAGAGTGATTGACAGGAAGTGGGAGTTTCTGGGTGTCAACTGACCGTTTTCAGGAAGTGTGCGGAAAAACTCAGGCGTGCCAGATCAAAACGCAGGCGTGGCTGGGGAAAAGCAGGCATGGCTGGCTGAACGCAGGGCGTGTTCGTGACGTCAAGACAGGAACTGAATAGTCTGAAGTGATCGCAAGCTAGGAGTTAGGTCTGGAGCTACTCTGAAACTGCACAAAATTATTTTGTAGCCGCTCTGCGATCCTTTCCTTCGCACTTCTGCTAGGCTAAAATACACTCCCAGTGGGAGGCGGCTTAGTATTTGCACGGCTGTTAAAAGCTGCAAGCGAACAACTCGGAATGACCACCTATATTATTTCAGCGTCAAATTACACAGTAAAACTAATTCAGTGAATATATAAAAAATACAAAAATGCATTCATAAAATACAGATTATAGTACACATAACACAAAAATACATCTCTGTTTATATAAAAAGAATTACATGCTCAAGAAATTGCACAAAAAATTCCAAATTGATAAATAATAAGTTAACACAAATCCACAATAAATCACAGTTCATATCTATATATATATATATACAAACAAAGAACCCAGCACTCACCAAAGTAAACTCACTTATCCTCAACAATTCAATAAATAAATGATGGGGGTTTAGTTGGTGGATTGGCCAATGCACGGAAGTTTTTGCTCTAGTAGGTTCCAACTTGAAATGCCTAAGTAGTTACTATATATGAAGACTGACTATTTCCGCTCAGTGTTCGTGTCATAGTATCGGCTTCTCCCTTATAAAATGTAAGCTGTATAACGAAAAGGTGTGGCTACATATTCAACTTTGTTAATGAATACATAAATATATATATATATATATAGCAGCAATATATGAAAGCAGCACTCTGAGACTACATATAACAGCAGGAAGTGGTTTAATGTTTTCAACAGGGCACGTAACCCCATCATCAGGGTGAGCGCAACGGAGTTTGCTGCGCTATATAAGAAACTGTTAATAAATAAATAAAATAAATAAATATTGTCTATTTGTGCATAATATATGTGGATATAATGCCGCACACACCACCGATGTTCATGTAGGTGGTTAACTCTTTGCTACTGTGCATGCACGGAAATCTGTGTTACACAGAGTGTGTGCACAAAAGGCACAGCTGTAATTGAGATGCGCAGTATCAGAGATGTCTTGGAAAAGTGATGGACATTTCTGCACAGTGATTGGGAGGTGGCTATTAATGCGCATTCAAATGGTGTGTCTCATGGGTGTATTATGAGAGTGGCTGGCATATTGCAAAAAATGTTTGCATACACAGGGCCTAATTTAGAGTTGAACGCAGCAACAAATTTGTTAGCAGTTCGGCAAAACCATGTGCTTGTTGGGCAGATGTAACATATGCAGACAGAGTTAGATTTGGGTGGGGTGTGTTCAAACTGAAATCTAAAATTGCAGTGTAAAAATAAAGCAGCCAGTATTTACCCGGCACATAAACAAAATAACCCACCCAAATCTAACTCTCTCTGCACATGTTACATCTGCCCCACCTGCAGTGCACATGGTTTTGCCCAACTGCTAACAAATTTGCTGCTGTGATCAACTCTGAATTACCCCCACAGATTCTTCAACATTCACACAGGAGGCCATACTCAGACAGAAAGTCTGCCATTGCATAGAGCTGGTTCAATTTCCGCGGTAAAACCGATTGTGTCTACGGACTGTGTCTATAGATGCTGGCAGCGGGCGTCTCAGTCCTTGCACGTTTGGATAAACACAAGGGAAGGGATTTGTAGCAGCATGTGCATAAAGTTGCAGATGCGCAACTGCCAAAAAACGCAGCTGTGACCGCCTCTGAAACAGTCCCTATGTGTGGTCTCCTATTCTGTTTGTTATATTGTGGATATATAGATTTATATAAATAACAAAATGGAATTTACACACATTTTGAGTTAAATTACATTATGTGGCATATTGTTGGAGTGTGTTAACATTTGTTTTACAATTTACATAAATTTATTTTTGTGAATGTTTCTATTTTATCTGTAGGTCTTTATTACAGTATGTAGTTCTTTATTACAGTATGTATGTCTTTATTATGTATGTATGTCTAAAAAAAATTTTGGAGATATATTTGGTCACTTAAATACTTGGGATAGAGTTCAATACTATACACTTTTTTGTTGTATGTGTAATAATAAATATCAATAAACTCCTATATAGTACTAACACTAATGTACTGTATATTCCCTCAGCCATCAAAGCTTTTTTGTCTATCCTACTAAACACCACAAAAGTCTTTGTCAAGCAGCAGTAAGTAGTTGTCACATTATATATATATATATATATATATATATATTACTGTTATATATGTATGTGTGTTTATGTATATATTTATTTATACAGTCATTGGGTGGAATTCAAATGTAATTCATGCTGGCACCCAGCAGATGGCGCCCAATGGAGATATTCAATTGTAGCTCTGTTCACGCAGGATCTGCTGCCGGGGGTGGCAAGATAAAATGTGTGAAAAGTGACTCATTTGGGTACCCAAATGTCACTTTTTGGATTGCATCCATTAGTTTAGTTGCCTTAGGCAGCTAAACCAGACACTAATGGGCGTGATCAGCGCGATAGGAGGCATCAATAGAATATCACTCCTGCAATCTCCCATCATTTTAGATGGGAGAGCAGGGCAATAACAATTGAATTCCCCCCATTGTTTGAAATTCTAAGTAATTTCAATGACTGCAGGGCGATTCTCCGTGATGCACAGGATGCACAAATTCAAACAAAATACTTCTCACAAATACCAAGATTTTAGTGGGTCTTAAGTTATAGGGTAAGGCATTGCTATTAAGCAATTAAGTTTTCATATAACAACAATTTCTTAACAAACCAGTTTAAAAGGAAAAAAAATTCAAAAGAGTCTGATGCATAGGACTTTATGTTCACTTTCTGAAGATTCACCTTGAAGATAAATAGGTCTTCCATATGTAGAGCCTAGTTTATTTGCAGATTAAGCAGAGGGTCTGCTTCTGAGTCGGGTGCAAAGTAGTAGTTGCGGGTAGTCGTGGAAGCCTATCTTATGCTAATGTGAGTTTCCATTTGAGTAATGCAAAAATCTGTATGCCCGCAAGTGGGAAGCCGCTACCCCCTATTTTTTTGTTTAGAGCAAAAGTGTCACCAATTGTATCTGCACTTTCACCAGTCCCATGCTAGGTGCAAAAGATATATTTAAACAGGCTTCACCTTCTCCATACGCACGACTCAGAATAGCGCGGACCTCTAGCTATACTCCCACAAGACAGAACAATTCCATGCGATCTCTTTGTCGCTGCCTAAATCTGGCCTGTCAGACTCCGAATATTAGAGAGATAAGCAAAAAGTGATTTCTGCGCATGCACTGTATGCAATGGGGGGGAATTAAAATATTTGAAAAGTCGGTTGGGTGTCTGTATTTTCCTGTCTATTAGATAGGAAAAACAGACACCCAACTGACTTTTCAAACATTTGAATTCCCCACTAAAAGTTGCTATTTTCATCTGTGCAAAGAGATCCGCCCAACTCAGAATCAGCTCAAAAATGTTTTATACAGTTAAATCTGAGTGTAAAATAAGCTAGAGAAACACCTATAGAGTATTTTACGAGTAACACTTTACTTGTCGTTCAGGTTAACATGAAAAAACAACAGAGTGGCTGGGATAAACTAAAAGCTAAGAAAGAGGAAAAGAAAAACCTAGAGAAAGTATTGGCTAAGACCAAAAAAATTACAGACTTTTGTTCTATAAAAAGTGCAGCCAGTTCCTCTGTAGTCAGTCCAAGTGCATCCACTGCCAGAGACTTTGCAGTTGGTGCAAGTGAAGCTGGTGCAAGTGAAGCCGGTCCTAGTGCATCCGCTGATCATGCAGATACATCAGATGTACAAAATATAACCAGTGAATCAGTTGAAGGTGACACAGAAATTGTGGTTGAACAAACAAAAATAACATTTTCAAATGATGTAGGAGAGTGGAAAGTTTCAGAAACCTTGCGTGAATTCTTCTGTCAGAAGGGGGTTGCTGATTGCCACTTCCTAAACAGTGATTTTACCAATACCAAAAAAATATTCCCTGGTGAACATTTTGCACGACATTGTACAAAGTCATTGTTCTATCGTGAACAAATTAATGGTGAGAAAGTTCAGCGTGACTGGCTTTGCTACTCGCCAAAAACACTCAAACTATTTTGTGCTCACTGCAAATTATTTTCTTCAGATGCCACCTTACTGTTGGCAACTGATGGTTATTCTGACTGGAGACATGCAGCCAGAGATCTGAGCCGCCATGAAAGTAGTGCAACTCATGCAGATTCTCTTGAGAAACTTATTAGAAGAAAATTGACAGGAGAACGTATAGACAAATCTCTGGTGATTCAATACGAGTCTGAGAAAAAGTATTGGCATCAAATTCTGCACAGAATTTTAAGCGCTATCAAACTCCTTTCATCGAGAGGTCTTGCCTTTCGTGGAAATGATGAAATCATTGGCTCAGTGCACAATGGTAATTATTTAGGGTGTCTAGAATTTTTGGCAGAGTATGATCCCTTCCTAGCTGAACACATTCAGATGCATGCTAACAAAGGGCGAGGACATGTATCATACCTGTCCTCAATGATTTGTGATGAATTTATTGAGGTTATTGGACAACAAGTATTGCGGCAGATCATAACTGAGATAAAAACATCTAAGTACTATTCTGTAAGTGTGGACTCAACACCCGATATTTCACACACTGATCAGCTGACACTTATATTTCGTTATGTGCTTCCAAATGGACCCATTGAGCGTTTCACCAAATTTATTCCAGTACGTGGACATACTGGAGAACACTTGGCAAACACCCTTCTTCTTTTTCTTGAGGAAAATGGGATTTTCATTCAAGATTGCCGGGGCCAATCATATGATAATGCATCAAATATGAGTGGAAAATACAATGGTATGCAGGCCATGATTTGTCAGAAGAACGTGCTAGCTGAATATATTCCATGCTATGGGCATTCTCTGAACCTTATTGGGCAAAGTGCTGTAAAATGTTGCTCTGAGGCAGTTTTGTTTTTTGACTTTGTTCAGAAGTTGTATGTGTTTTTTTCTACATCAACACATCGTTGGAATCTTCTGACAGATGTCTTCAAACCCCTTGGATTACCTACACTGAAAAGCCTTTCAAATACACGTTGGTCTGCTCACCATGATGCACTAAATTCCTTGAAAAAAGGATATCCGGCTATTAAAGATCTTCTACACAATATGGCAAATGATACATCAGAAAGGGAAGAAACATGCTTGGCAGCAAAGGGACTTTGTACTATAATGGGTCAATTAGAAAATGGGATAATGGTGCAACTCTGGTCCACAATACTGAGCCGGTTTAACAAAACAAGTCATTTTCTTCAAGATTCAAGATTGGATCTGAACAGAGCCACAGACATTTTGGAAGCCTTAAAAATGTTTGTAGAAAGCCTCCGTTCTCAGTTTCCAGAATTAGAGAACCAAAGTAAAATACTTTACTCCTGCGATGATTACAAACAAACAAGACAAATTAAAAGAAATAAGAAGTGGGACTTTGGTGGTGCTGAAGATGCCGCTGCTGGACTTTCACCATCAGACAAATTTAAAGTGAACACTTTTCTTCCCATAATTGATCAGCTAGTGTCATCACTAAATCGAAGAAAAGAAGCATACACGGTCATTCGAGACAGATTTGGATTTCTTTCAGAACTCTCTACCACCAGATGACCTACGCGCTAAGGCCAGTGCATTAGTAGGAATATACCCAAGAGATCTTGGTCGAGAGTATGCAGATGAAGTAGTACACTTTGCTGCTTTGTTTCGTATCTATATTTCATCTGGTACAAACACAGATACACATGAGAGCCAAGAAATCAAAATGTATAAATTTCTAATTACAGAGGCATTGGTTGGTAACTTCCCAAATGTTGGCATTTCACTACGCATGTACCTTTGTCTGATGGTCACCAACTGCAGTGGTGAGCGCAGCTTTTCTGCACTGAAGCGGGTAAAAAATGCACTGAGGTCCTCCATGGCACAACAGCGCTTAAATGCACTCTCTCTTTTGTGCATTGAAAATGAACTATTAAGAGAAATGGACATGGAAACTGTAATAGAAGAATTTTCCAGTCGTAAAGCAAGAAAAGTTAACGTTTAGCAATACATGTTCATTATCGTCAGTTTGTAGTTTGGATGTTGTGTACCTGTTATAACCTGAAATGTAATTTTAAGTGTGGTTTATTTGAGAACACATGCTCTTAAATTCACCAATGTTTTCTGATTAAATAGCTTTTGGATTTATTTCATTACCAAGTTAAAAGTTTGAGTCTTTACAAACTGTTATTTTGTGAGCCCAATGGATCGTTGCCTATCGGATATTGCAGTCTATATGGCACTCGTATGTCTATGTCAGATTTATCATAGGTGATAATATCTCTGGTAATATGATTAAGTCATAGGGGCCTATTCAATTGAGAGTGAGGTCTCTTGAGCATTACTTTCTGGTTTGAAATATAGGCCCTCATTCCGAGTCGTTCGCTCGTTCTTTTTCATCGCATCGCAATGAAAATCCGCTTAGTACGCATGCGCAATATTCGCACTGCGACTGCGCCAAGTAATTTAACAATGAAAATAGTATTTTTACTCACGGCTTTTTCATCGCTCCGGCAATCGTAGTGTGATTGACAGGAAATGGGTGTTACTGGGCGGAAACACGGCGTGTTAGGGGCGTGTGGATGGAAACGCTACCGTTTCCGGAAAAAACGCAGGAGTGGCCGGAGAAACGGGGGAGTGTCTGAGCGAACGCTGGGTGTGTTTATGACGTCAAACCAGGAACGACAAGCACTGAACTGATCGCACAGGCAGAGTAAGTGTGGAGCTACTCTAAAACTGCTAAGTAGTTTGTGATCGCAATATTGCGAATACTTCGGTCGCAATTATAAGATGCTAAGATACACTCCCAGTAGGCGTAGGCTTAGCGTGTGTAACTCTGCTAAATTCGCCTTGCGACCGATCAACTCGGAATGAGGGCCATAGAGCGAAATAGCCTATAGTACCTGTGATTTTAAACACTGCGAGGTCTTAATTGAAGAGCAGGTCACCTATTTTGCAGTCATACTGTAGTTCACATTTTTTTTGTGTTATTTAATATTTATTTAGTGTTATTTATTATGTTTTCATGGTCTGCACCTTGTACTTTGTTCAAAGTTAAATATTGGAAAACTAGCATGTTTCAGGTATGTTTCTGTTAAATCACTTTATAAATAAAATTGTTTGCATTTTATTAATAAACTCTAGTTTTTGCTTTTTATGTATTTTTTTAAATTCAGTGGTGAATAATATAACAGGTGGTGTATGGTAAACATAAACAAAGACGGGATGGAGATTGAGGTGGTTGAAGGTAGGTGGTTAGCTATGTCCTCCATGGTGCTAGCCACACTCTACGGCACATACCACACCCTCATATCAGTTGCCACACCCACACCATGCTGGCCACACCCCCTTTGGCAGCACACAATAGGCCCTTTGTGAATTTCAGCTCCAGGCCCATGAGGACCTTAATCTGGCACTGACCCCAATGCCACCACTGCTGTTATAGCCATTACAATGAGTGCGCATATCTGGTGCACCACAATGCCCAGCATTACCCTAAAGCTCCTGGCGGCAGCTGGGAATCCTCAGAACCTGTATCTGCTGTTAATCGTGTGTTACCTGTAACTGTTCTCTACCTGGTTAATAAACCATCTATCCTGGTCATCTGCCTTGTGATCTAACCTCCATTTGCAGACTGCTACCACCATAGTGTCTGCCAATAGTAATGGCTCTACTGACTGCACAGGCTGCCCGGACTCTGCCGCTGCTACAGCCGACATTCCTGCGTCATCCCTGATGCGCTTCTCCTGCCTCAGTGAGGCTCCTCATGGGCTGAGTTCCTCCTGAGGCAGGAGAAACACATCAGGGATGACGCAGGAATGTCGGCTGTAGCAGACCCTTCTCTCTAGGGTCTCAGGCCCATAGCAGGAATCCTCCGATGCTCTCAGGCCCGTAGCAGGACAATGATCTGGCCTGTGCTGGCCCTGCCCCCTGAATGTGTGACATCATAACATCACAAGGAGGAGGAGGTGCCGGCTGGACCAGGATGAAGACCCCTAGGGGGATATTTAATAAAACATAATTATCTCATAAAAGCCAGAAAATTTGACATTTTTGTTCTCTGGAGATGGAGATAAATATTTCCTCTCCAGTGGCAGTTGTAGCGCAGTCCACAATTCAAATAGGGGAGCCACACCCACTGCCACCCCAAACACTGCTAGACATTGCTGTTTGGGACTCATTGGCAGTTGGTGTGGCTCCCCTGTGTGATTTAAGGACTGCGCTGCAACTGCCACTGGTGAGGAAATATTTATCTGCTTCTCCGGAGAACATAAATATCACATTTTCCAGCTTTTATGACATAATTATGTTTTATTAAATATCCCCCCTAGTCTCTGCGGCGTGTCGCTCACCCCTCGATATGCCCATGAGTGGTTAGGTCTCTCTAATGCCTCCTCCACTCCTTCCCTTCTCTTCTGCGCCCAGTGTTATCCTGCTGTTAATCAGGCTATGGCGTCCATGGCACCATAACCGAAGCCGCAGTTTTATCACAGTAAATGTGCACAACACCGACCATCGGAAAATCTGAGGAAACATCGAAATACCGTCTACCTCTGTCTGAATCAGCCCCAGTGACCCGTAAAATGCCTCTAGTCTGTATAATTGTATTAATTATTAAAGAGCAGGCACAAACAAGGACTGAGAAAAGGAAGAATACAAACACATAGAAAAACATTTCATTTTTTTATTACGTTTTTTCCTATTTACACCGATTCTATATTTTAAACAAACAGTATTTGCTGTTATTTTTGTTAAAATCAATTTTACATGATAAAAGTTATATTTTAATATTTTTGTCCACTTTTCTTCGTTCTCCTAGTCCTTCAGGAGAGGCGCAGCTGCTCCGGTGTGTCTTCACGTATAGCGCCTCTTCTCGCTGTTACACGGATGGTTATGGGCCTTTCTGCATCCCGATGTTCATGGGGCGCACTCAGTGGCGTTTCTAGAGGAGGGACCTGTGTGCAGACTCCGTGTGTGGGCCCCCTCCCCTCCTGTAGCCGCCGCCGCTGCTAGCGCTCTCAGCGCTGAGACTCTGGCACAGTGCCAGAGTCTACAGCGCATGCGCAGGACTCCGAAAAATGGCGGCCGCGACATTTTTCCGGAGTCCTGCGCATGCGCTGCAGACTCTTGCACTCTGCCAGAGTCTCTAGCGCTCAGTGCGCTAGCAGCGGCGATGGCGGCTACGGGAGAGGAGGGGGCCCACACACAGTCACTGATGGACGCCGGAAAGGTAAGTATAGAAGAAATGGGTGCAGTGTGTGCGGTGTGGGCCCAGGGCCGGTTCTAAGGTTTGTGGCGCCCCGGGCAAAATATGGGGGCGTGGCTTCAAAAGGGGGCGTGGTCAACGTGCTGAAAGAAAAAATAAAAATAAATAAAAAGTATACTTACCATCCCCATTCCTGATCCAGACCCCCTCCGCCGGCGGCGCCGCTCTTCCCCTCTCCTCTCTTCTCTTCAATCTATGGGAGAGACGTTATTACGTCTCTCCCATAGAACATTATAGACACTAGAGGTCAATTATGACCCCTAGTGTCTGTGCCACTATGCTGTGCGGTGCGCGATGACGTCATCGCGCATCGCACAGCAAAGGTCCTCTAGATGAAGGGAAACTAGACCGTAGCGTCTAGTTTCCCTTCATGGAGAGGACCTTTGCTGTGCGGTGCACGATGACGTCACCGCGCACCGCACAACTAAGGTCCTCTCAATGAAGGGAAACTAGACGCTACGGGGGACACAGTGGCGGATCTTGCCCTGGTGCGTCGCCCTCCGGATGGCGCCGGCGCCCTCCGGAAGGCGGCGCCCCGGGCAAAAGTACCGCTTGTCCGTGGCAAGAACCGCCACTGTGTGGGCCCTATCTGTACCCAGGAGCCCGTGTGCACCGAACACACTGCGCCGAATATAGATACACCTGTGGTCGCACTTCCCAGTAACTCCCCTCAGTGCCTGTAGCCTGACCGTTACATTCCTCCCCACCATTAAGGTGCATATCCATCATGAAAAAATTGTGCAATGAAAATTTTTCTCATTGTCTTCTCTCACAATTTTTTCATGTTTCATCATGTCCCCATGAGAAATGTATCACTTTCCAAAAACTGTACTTTTTCAGAAGGCAGTTTTTTGGAAAGTGATAAATTTCCCCTCTGAAGCCGCATCAACCCCCGCCGTTTCGGCTGCAGCACCCAACCCCAACTCCCCCTCCCGTCCCCTGCCGCACCTTGTTCTATGTGAATAACCCCCCCACCACCACCACCACCTGTGTCCTCCTGGCCACATAATTTCCCCCCTCCCCCCACCCCCCTGCACCTTACTTATGTATCCCGGCCCGTAAACTTCCCCCCTCTCCCCCCTTTGTCTTGCAGCCGACCCCCCCTTACTGCCTGCACCTTACTTGTGTGTCCCGGTTGCCACCTGTGTAGTCTCCCGCTGTGGAGTTTGATGAATGTCACAATTTCTACATCCCCTGGGGAGTGTAGAAATTGTGACATTTAAGTATTATTTTATTTTTGTTCACTGATTCTTCCCTTTGCCGTCACATGGCTACCGTGTGTATTATAGCCTTATATCGCCATCTAGTGGCATTTACTGTTTACTGCATTCATTCATTGTACATTTTACATGTACATTTGCTTAGAACAGGGGTTCTTAACCAGGGGTACCTGTACCTGTACCTGTACCCCTGTGGTTATAAGGGTGTGGTATGGAAGGTAGATAGTAAGTAGATCGACAGTGTCTAGGTTGACCACTATTGGTCAACAGTAACTAGGTCGACAGGGTGTCTTGGTCGACAGGTCAAAAGGTCGACACGATTTTTTAAATTATTTTTTGTGTGGTTTTGTTTGTATAGTGACCGGGAACCCCAATTAGTGCTTCGATCGCCATGCTTCAGGCAAGGTGCCCCGCTCCGCTACCGCTTTGCTCGGCACAGATTACCGTTCCAATCGTAGTCCACGTGGATCGTTAACTGTGAAAAGGATCAAAAAAAGAAAAAAAATTTGAAAAACGCATGTCGACCCTTTGACCTGTTGACTTAGAACATGTCGATCTAAAGACACTGTCAACCTAGACACCCTGTCGACCTAGTTACTGTAGACCAAAAGTGGTCGACCTAGATATTGTCGACCCAGCTACTGTCGACTTAGAGACCTGATCCTGGTTATAAAATGTGCCTTCATGTACTGTCATTTCTATGTTCACAGTATTCCATTCCAGCCCCCCCGATGTGCACCGACCCATGTGTTTTGATTTATGCTTTGGATCTAAAATGTTTAGGTTTTCGTTTTGAATCTTGATTTCATTAAAAATGGTAAAAAAAATGGTTAAATCATCTTGTTGTTTTAAATCCTTATTATTAATAGTATTGCTGTTCATACTGTGGATTGATTTTTACAATAACAATAAGCAACGTCACTGGTATTCTGATAGTGGGGTTGCAGCGGCAGATTGAGTTTTACAGTAACTATACAAGCAACATGTGGCATAGCAGCAGCAGAGCGCTCATTTTACAAATGAAGATATACCAAAGTAGTACACGATGGAATTATCCCTGTGCTCTCCCGCTGACACTTATGTTATACATGAGAAAGCACATGTAAAACAAACCAAGCACTCCAGAGACAAGGGAGGCAACATTTGTGGGTGAGGTGCTATGTTTGTTGCCAAAGGAAAATGTTTTTTTTGGTGTGCTTCTTAAATATGTGATGTTATATTTATGAACGGCAATATGAATTGCATTGTTTGCAGATTTTACAATTTGTTCTAACTATTTGTTCTAATGTACCCACCACAAAGACACAGAATGCTCAGCTAACTCTGGGATAAAAATTCTTTGCTAATCTCATATAGATGACCCGAGGCTGGGAAGTGACCAATCAGGGTAAATGATCCAAAATCTGACGTGTTGTGAGCACCAACTAAGAAATTGACGCCTTTGCTTTCAGATAGTTCAATGTGCACAAACTTTTCATTTACAAAATAAAAACATATTGTATAAAATTATCTTCAGGCTATGTGCATAAGGTATGTATAAACCATAAGTTCATTTCGTATTTAGACTTGGGCCCCATCCCCAAGATATCTTATTATGGTATGCGCAAATTCCACAATACAGTAAAATTCTAAATATTTTTGGTTCCAAGCATGGACCAAAGTATAATCACAGTACGAGATAATGTGCTACTGTTCACCACAAGAATTATTACGTTCTAGATGATTCTATTCTATGTGTAGCTGTACTAGATTCATTAACTTAGTATTTCTGATAAATTAACTAGAGATGTGCACCGGAAATTTTTCGGGTTTTGTGTTTTGGTTTTGGGTTCGGTTCCGTGGCCGTGTTTTGGGTTCGAATGCGTTTTGGCAAAACCTCACCGAATTTTTTTTGTCGGATTCGGGTGTGTTTTGGATTCGGGTGTTTTTTTCAAAAAACCCTAAAAAACAGCTTAAATCTTAGAATTTGGGGGTCATTTTGATCCCAAAGTATTATTAACCTCAAAAACTATAATTTCCACTCATTTTCAGTCTATTCTGAACACCTCACAATATTATTTTTAGTCCTAAAATTTGCACCAAGGTCGCTGGATGACTAAGCTAAGCGGCCCAAGTGGCCGACACAAACACCTGGCCCATCTAGGAGTGGCACTGCAGTGTCAGGATGGCAGATTTAAAAAATAGTCCCCAAACAGCACATGATGCAAAGAAAAAAAGAGGCGCAATGAGGTAGCTGTGTGACTAAGCTCAGCGACCCAAGTGGCCGACACAAACACCTGGACCATCTAGGAGTGGCACTGCAGTGTCACGCAGGATGGCCCTTCCAAAAAACATTCCCCAAACAGCACATGACGCAAAGAAAAAAAGAGGCGCAATGAGGTAGCTGTGTGAGTAAGATAAGCGACCCTAGTGGCCGACACAAACACCTGGCCCATCTAGGAGTGGCACTGCAGTGTCACGCAGGATGGCCCTTCCAAAAACCACTCCCCAAACAGCACATGACGCAAAGAAAAAAAGAGGCACAATGAGGTAGCTGTGTGAGTAAGATAAGCGACCCTAGTGGCCGACACATACACCTGGCCCATCTAGGAGTGGCACTGCAGTGTCACGCAGGATGGCCCTTCCAAAAAACATTCCCCAAACAGCACATGATGCAAAGAAAAAAAGAGGCGCAATGAGGTAGCTGTGTGAGTAAGATAAGCGACCCTAGTGGCCGACACAAACACCTGGCCCATCTAGGAGTGGCACTGCAGTGTCACGCAGGATGGCCCTTCCAAAAAACACTCCCCAAACAGCACATGACGCAAAGAAAAAAAGAGGCGCAATGAGGTAGCTGTGTGAGTAAGATAAGCGACCCTAGTGGCCGACACAAACACCTGGCCCAACTAGGAGTGGCACTGCAGTGTCACGCAGGATGGCCCTTCCAAAAACCACTCCCCAAACAGCACATGACGCAAAGAAAAATTAAAGAAAAAAGAGGTGCAAGATGGAATTGTCCTTGGGCCCTCCCACCCACCCTTATGTTGTATAAACAGGACATGCACACTTTAACCAACCCATCATTTCAGTGACAGGGTCTGCCACACGACTGTGACTGAAATGACGGGTTGGTTTGGACCCCCACCAAAAAAGAAGCAATTAATCTCTCCTTGCACAAACTGGCTCTACAGAGGCAAGATGTCCACCTCATCATCATCCTCCGATATATCACTGTGTACATCCCCCTCCTCACAGATTATCAATTCGTCCCTGTTATGATTCCAGTACTCCTGACCGGAGGGGATCTCATGGCAATGGTCAGAGTACTGGAAGGGAATGCTGGTTATGGGAGCGGGAATAGAAAATAGCCCCTGGCGCCCTAACTCCGTTGTCTCGCCAGTGCTGTCAGAAATCCCCTGCGAGACTATGGTTGCTTGAGCCCATGGCAGCCGCGTTTGAAGGGCGGATTAAGTCTGCCCAACTCCGATGCCCCCTCAGGTCTTAATGGGAGACAAAGGGAAATCCGAGACAGGGTGATAACAAGGGGCCCTCTGACTAAACAACCAGGCCAGGGGCTACAAGCTAACTGACAAAACCTAAAGTATGTGCGGAAACCCGCCAGGGAAAAGGACAACCAAAATCCACTTGTCCAATACTCCTACCCGGCACCGCCGGATACCAGAGTGGACCTGTGGAAGCGGAACCCTCCGCAAAATGCACCAAAACATAAATAATAAATAATAAAGCGGACAAGCCGCAACACACGGCAAGGCCGTGACTCACGAACACCACTGGATGTTATAAGGTGATTAGTCAGGACTCCAGGAATTAGATGACAAACTTCCGAGTTCAGAGCTTCCAATACTGGAATGACCGGATACAGCAAGACTGGAACAGACTCTCAGCAAACAAAGACAGCATGCAGGAAGCTATTACCGGCGTCTGTGAGAAGCCCTGGGAGTGTATTTAACAAGGAGTCCTCCAATCAGCTGCCAAAAGGCTGATTAGAATAAATGCCGTGCAGCTGCCTTGCTGCCCGGCCAGAGAGCAGGAGAAAACATTAACCCTTAAAGCCTAGCAACGGGGAACACGGTCCGCCAGTGGAGTCCCCGTTGCTAGGGTCCGTGCGGCTCAGCGCGCCCCCGGCGTCCAGTGTTGCCAGGGAGCCAGCGGCTGTTCACGTACGGCTTCCCTGGTTGCTAGGCGCCGGGCCGCACCGACGAGCGGACCCCGGCGCCTAACAGTACCCCCCCCTTGAGGAGGGGTCAAGGAACCCCTAAAGCCAGGCTTCCAAGGAAACTCCAGAAAAAATGCCCTCTTGAGCCTTGGGGCATGAAGATCCTTATCCAGGACCCAGGACCTTTCCTCTGGACCATAACCTCTCCAGTGAACCAGAAAATAGAGCCGGCCCCTGGACAACTTGGAATCGAGAACCTTCTCCACCAGGAACTCCTGTTGCCCCTGTACATCCACTGGAGATCTTCCCTGAGAGATCTTCCGAGGAAATTTATTGGAAGAAATGTATGGGTTCAACAGGGAGCAATGAAACGTATTACCAATCCGAAGAGATTTTGGTAAACGTAACCGGAAAGCAACTGGGTTAACTTTTTTAATGATATGAAATGGTCCAATAAATTTGGGTCCCAACCTAGCTGAAGATTGTCGAAGTCTAATGTTACGAGTCGACAACCATACCCTATCTCCCACCTTAAAACTGCAAGGACGTCGGAGCCGGTCAGAAAAAAATTTCTCTCGAAAGGCCGCTTTTCTGAGAGCAAGGTGCACTTTTTTCCAAATGGCTCTGAGATGGGAGGTTAAGGTTAGCGAGGAAACTGAGGAATGTTGAAAAAAAAAATTAGCTCTGGGGTGAAAACCAAAAACTGAAAAGAATGGAGACACGTTGGTGGAGGAATGACAAGAATTATTGTAAGCAAACTCCGCCAATGGAAGAAACTCGGACCAATCATTCTGGAGTTTAGCTGAATACAAACGCAAATACTGTTTCAATGATTGGTTAACTCGCTCGGTTTGCCCGTTGGACTGTGGGTGGTAACCAGATGTTAATGATAATCTCATCTTTAATGAAGCACAGAAACACTTCCAGAATTGTGCAATGAATTGTGGACCCCGATCAGAAACAATATCAGTGGGCAACCCATGAAGTCTGAAAACATGGCGGAGAAACAACACTGCCAATCCTTGGGCAGATGGCAGTCGGGGAAGGGCAATGAAATGAGCCATCTTGCTAAAACGGTCTACTACCACCCAAATGAATCTGCATCCAGCTGAAAGGGTAAGGTCCACCACAAAATCCATGGAAATATGAGACCATGGCCTGAGAGGGACATTCAAGGGCATAAGTTGCCCGATAGGCAAGGAACGGGGAACCTTATGCTGTGCACAAACCTAACATGAAGAAACAAACTCCTTAACGTCTTTAGAAAGACCAGGCCACCATACTGAGCGGGAGACTAACTCCAATGTCTTAGAGATCCCCGGATGCCCGGAAACTTTGTTATCATGGAACTCAGTCAAAACAGTAGCTCTCAAGAACTCAGGGACGTAAAGACGACCAGCAGGAGTATTTCCAGGAGCTTGGTGTTGAAGCTGTTTTAACTGGGTAAATAAATCTTGTGTGAGGCCTGCCCAAATGACTGAAGATGGAAGTATGGGAGTAACAGGACTGTTATCATGAACCGGAAGAAAACTGCGTGACAGAGCATCTGCCTTGGTATTCTTGGAACCTGGCCTGAAAGTTATAATAAATTTGAAACGAGTAAAGAACAAAGCCCAACGAGCCTGCCGGGCATTCAGCCGCTTAGCTGATTCGATGTATTGCAGATTCTTATGGTCAGTCAATACTGAAATGGTATGTGTTGCTCCCTCAAGCCAATGCCTCCACTCCTCGAAAGCCCATTTAATAGCCAGTAACTCCCGGTTACCAACATCGTAGTTGGATTCAGCGGATGAGAATTTCCTGGACATAAAGGCACAAGGATGTAGTTCCAGAGTGTCCGGATCCTTCTGAGATAGGATAGCCCCCACTCCAACCTCCGAGGCATCAACCTCAACAATGAAGGGCAATTCTGGGTTGGGATGTCTGAGGACTGGAGCTGAGACAAAAGCTTGTTTCAAGGCCTGAAAGGATAACTCGGCTTCATGTGACCAGTTGGTAGGATCCGCTCCCTTCTTAGTCAGTGCAACAATGGGAGCAACCAGGTCGGAAAAAGAATGAATAAATCTTCTATAATAATTCGCAAATCCTAAAAAGCGCTGAATTGCTTTTAAGTTGGTGGGTTGCGGCCAGCTAAGGATGGCTTGGAGCTTCTTAGGTTCCATGCAGAATCCCCAAGGGGAAATAATGTACCCTAAAAAGGATACCTCCGTGACATGAAACTCACACTTCTCCAGCTTGGCATATAGATGATTTTCACGTAATTTTTGGAGAACCTGACGCACCTGGGTAACATGTTGTTCAATTGATTCAGAATAGATCAGGATGTCGTCTAAGTAAACGACCACGAATCTTCCTAGAAATTCACGGAGCACATCGTTAATGAGATCCTGGAATACTGCCGGAGCGTTAGACAAGCCGAACGGCATCACCAGATACTCGTAGTGACCCGACTGAGTACTGAAAGCCGTCTTCCACTCATCCCCCGACTTGATTCGGATGAGGTTATACGCTCCCCTCAGGTCAATTTTAGAAAAAATCACAGCCGAACGCAGCTGATCAAAGAGGACAGAAATCAGCGGCAGAGGGTAAGTATTTTTAACTGAGATCTTATTCAGGGCTCTAAAGTCAATGCAAGGTCTGAGTGATCCGTCTTTTTTCTCCACAAAGAAGAAGCCTGCACTTAAAGGGGATTTAGATGGCCTGATAAATCCTTTCCCTAGGCTCTCCTTAACATACTCATTCATGGCCGCAGTTTCTGGCCCGGATAATGCATATAACCTTCCCTTTGGCAATGTGGCACCAGGAATTAGCTCAATAGCACAATCATAAGGCCGATGGGGAGGCAGAATGTCTGCATTGCCCTTGGAAAACACATCAACAAAGTCCTGGTATTCCACGGGAATGAGTTCGGGAATGGCAGCAGCTATTCTGACGGGAAACGTAATACATTCCTTATTACAGATGGTACCCCATTGTGAAATCTCCCCCGACTACCAATCAATGGTGGGATTATGAAAGGCCAGCCAAGGGTGACCCAGAACCACTGGAACTCCTGGGCAATGGGTAAGGAAAAACTCGATCTTTTCGGAATGAAGAGCTCCTACCGTAAGTAGTACAGGGGGTGTACAGAGGGAAATAACCCCATTGGACAAGGGACTCCCATCTAAACCATGCATGGTGATACACCTACCCAAGGCTAACTGACAAATACCTAAGGCCTTGGCCCACATTAAGTCCATAAAGTTCCCTGCAGCTCCACTGTCAACAAAAGCCGACACCGAGGAACAGAGGCTGCCAAAGGAAACTTTAGCTGGGACTAAAAGGGAGTTCTTCGAGGAGATAAGCTGCAGACCAAAGTGAACCCCCTCACAATTAACTTGGTCGAGGCGTTTTCCTTACTTGATCGGACAATTACGGGCAAAATGTCCCTTACCCCCACAGTACAAACAAAGACCAGAGTTTTGCCTTCTGGCTCTTTCTTCTGGAGACAGCCGGGAGAGACCCATCTGCATGGGCTTCTCTACGTCCTCAGGAATGGAAAATACACATGGAGTAGACCTGACAGGTGCTCCTTTTTCAGCCCTCCGCTCTCTGAGACGACGATCAATCTTAATAGAAAGCTCCATGAGTTTATCGAGAGTCTCAGGAGCGGGATACTGAAGGAGACTGTCTTTTATAGACTCTGATAAGCCGAGGCGAAACTGACTGCGCAGGGCTGGGTCATTCCAGCCACAGTCGTTCGACCAACGGCGAAACTCTGTACAAAAAACTTCTGCAGGATTTCTACCCTGTCTGAGTGCGTAACTGACTCTCAGCGGATGCCTCTCTATCAGGGTCATCATACAAAAGCCCTAAAGACCCAAAAAAGGCGTCTACTGATGACAACGCCGGATCCTCTACTTTTAAACCGAATGCCCAGGTCTGAGGATCTCGCTGGAGCAAAGAAATAATAATTCCGACCCGCTGAGATTCAGTACCTGAGGAGATCGGTCTTAACCGAAAATAAAGTTTACAGGATTCTTTAAAATTAAAAAACTCCTTCCTATCACCAGAAAAACGGTCAGGCAAGTGCATTTTTGGTTCAGGGACTACCCTCGGGGAAGTTCGTAAAAGATCTTCCTGCGACTTCACCCGAAGGGAAAGATCCTGAAACATCTGAGTAAGTTCTTGAATCTGGCTGACTAGGAGCTGACCAGGATTTGGCCCTAAACCTGTGGGATTCATGAGGCCGATAACTCTTACAAAACTGAATAAGGAAAAAATTAAACCCAGTTTAATTTTAGGTTTTGGTATGGCCGGTAATAATGTTATGATTCCAGTACTCCTGACCGGAGGAGATCTCATGGCAATGGTCAGAGTACTGGAAGGGAATGCTGGTTATGGGAGCGGGAATAGAAAATAGCCCCTGGCGCCCTAACTCCGTTGTCTCGCCCGTGCTGTCAGAAATCCCCTGTGAGACTATGGTTGCTTGAGCCCATGGCAGCCGCGTTTGAAGGGCGGATTAAGTCTGCCCAACTCCGATGCCCCCTCAGGTCTTAATGGGAGACAAAGGGAAATCCGAGACAGGGTGATAACAAGGGGCCCTCTGACTAAACAACCAGGCCAGGGGCTACAAGCTAACTGACAAAACCTAAAGTATGTGCGGAAACCCGCCAGGGAAAAGGACAACCAAAATCCACTTGTCCAATACTCCTACCCGGCATCGCCGGATACCAGAGTGGACCTGTGGAAGCGGAACCCTCCGCAAAATGCACCAAAACATAAATAATAAATAATAAAGAGGACAAGCCGCAACACACGGCAAGGCCGTGACTCACGAACACCACTGGATGTTATAAGGTGATTAGTCAGGACTCCAGGAATTAGATGACAAACTTCCGAGTTCAGAGCTTCCAATACTGGAATGACCAGATACAGCAAGACTGGAACAGACTCTCAGCAAACAAAGACAGCATGCAGGAAGCTATTACCGGCGTCTGTGAGAAGCCCTGGGAGTGTATTTAACAAGGAGTCCTCCAATCAGCTGCCAAAAGGCTGATTAGAATAAATGCCGTGCAGCTGCCTTGCTGCCCGGCCAGAGAGCAGGAGAAAACATTAACCCTTAAAGCCTAGCAACGGGGAACACGGTCCGCCAGTGGCGTCCCCGTTGCTAGGGTCCGTGCGGCTCAGCGCGCCCGGCGTCCAGCGTTGCCAGGGAGCCGGCGGCTGTTCGCGTACGGCGTCCCTGGTTGCTAGGCGCCGGGCCGCACCGACGAGCGGACCCCGGCGCCTAACAGTCCCCACTGGAATCCACCATCTCAGCTCCCTGTGTACTTTGTGGAGGCACTTGCTGCTGGTCAATGTCTCCACGGAGGAATTGATTATAATTCATTTTAATGAACATCATCTTCTCCACATTTTCTGGAAGTAACCTCGTACGCCGATTGCTGACAAGGTGAGCGGCGGCACTAAACACTCTTTCGGAGTACACACTTGTGGGAGGGCAACTTAGGTAGAATAAAGCCAGTTTGTGCAAGGGCCTCCAAATTGCCTCTTTTTCCTGCCAGTATAAGTACGGACTGTCTGACGTGCCTACTTGGATGCGGTCACTCATATAATCCTCCACCATTCTTTCAATGGGGAGAGAATCATAAGCAGTGACAGTAGACGACATGTCCGTAATCGTTGTCAGGTCCTTCAGTCTGGACCAGATGTCAGCATCAGCAGTCGCTCCAGACTGCCCTGCATCACCGCCAGCGGGTGGGCTCGGAATTCTGAGCCTTTTCCTCGCACCCCCAGTTGCGGGAGAATGTGAAGGAGGAGATGTTGACAGGTCGCGTTCCGCTTGACTTGACAATTTTCTCACCAGCAGGTCTTTGAACCCCAGCAGACTTGTGTCTGCCGGAAAGAGAGATCCAAGGTAGGTTTTAAATCTAGGATCGAGCACGGTGGCCAAAATGTAGTGCTCTGATTTCAGCAGATTGACCACCCGTGAATCCTTGTTAAGCGAATGAAGGGCTCCATCCACAAGTCCCACATGCCTAGCGGAATCGCTCCGTGTTAGCTCCTCCTTCAATGTCTCCAGCTTCTTCTGCAAAAGCCTGATGAGGGGAATGACCTGACTCAGGCTGGCAGTGTCTGAACTGACTTCACGTGTGGCAAGTTCAAAGGGCAGCAGAACCTTGCACAACGTTGAAATCATTCTCCACTGCGCTTGAGACAGGTGCATTCCACCTCCTAGATCATGCTGAATTGTATAGGCTTGAATGGCCTTTTGCTGCTCCTCCAACCTCTGAAGCATATATAGGGTTGAATTCCACCTCGTTACCACTTCTTGCTTCAGATGATGGCAGGGCAGGTTCAGGCGTTTTTGGTGTTGCTCCAGTCTTCTGTACGTGGTGCCTGTACGCCGAAAGTGTCCCGCAATTCTTCTGGCCACCGACAGCATCTCTTGCACGCCCCTGTCGTTTTTTAAATAATTCTGCACCACCAAATTCAAGGTATGTGCAAAACATGGGACTTGCTGGAATTTGCCCATATTTAATGCACACACAATATTGCTGGCGTTGTCCGATGCCACAAATCCACAGGAGAGTCCAATTGGGGTAAGCCATTCCGCGATGATCTTCCTCAGTTGCCGTAAGAGGTTTTCAGCTGTGTGCGTATTCTGGAAACCGGTGATACAAAGCGTAGCCTGCCTAGGAAAGAGATGGCATTTGCGAGATGCTGCTACTGGTGCCGCCGCTGCTGTTCTTGTGGCGGGAGTCCATACATCTACCCAGTGGGCTGTCACAGTCATATAGTCCTGACCCTGCCCTGCTCCACTTGTCCACATGTCCGTGGTTAAGTGGACATTGGGTACAGCTTCATTTTTTAGGACACTGGTGACTCTTTTTCTGAGGTCTGTGTACATTTTTGGTATCGCCTGCCTAGAGAAATGGAACCTAGATGGTATTTGGTACCGGGGACACAGTACCTCCAACAAGTCTCTAGTTGGCTCTTCAGTAATGATGGATACCGGAACCACGTTTCTCACCACCCAGGATGCCAAGGCCTCAGTTATCCGCTTTGCAGCAGGATGACTGCTGTGATATTTCATCTTCCTCGCAAAGGACTGTTGGACAGTCAATGGCTTGGTGGAAGTAGTAAAAGTGGTCTTACGATTTCCCCTCTGGGATGACCATTGACTCCCAGCAGCAACAACAGCAGCGCCAGCAGCAGTAGGCGTTACACACAAGGATGCATCGGAGGAATCCCAGGCAGGAGAGGACTCGTCTGAATTGCCAGTGACATGGCCTGCAGGACTATTGGCATTCCTGGGGAAGGAGGAAATTGACACTGAGGGAGTTGGTGGGGTGGTTTGCGTGAGCTTGGTTACAAGAGGAAGGGATTTACTGGTCAGTGGACTGCTTCCGCTGTCGCCCAAAGTTTTTGAACTTGTCACTGACTTATTATGAATGCGCTGCAGGTGACGTATAAGGGAGGATGTTCCGAGGTGGTTAACGTCCTTACCCCTACTTATTACAGCTTGACAAAGGCAACACACGGCTTGACAAATGTTGTCCGCATTTCTGTTGAAATACTTCCACACCGAAGAGCTGATTTTTTTGGTATTTTCACCAGGCATGTCAGTGGCCATATTCCTCCCACGGACAACAGGTGTCTCCCCGGGTGCCTGACTTAAACAAACCACCTCACCATCAGAATCCTCCTTGTCAATTTCCTCCCCAGCGCCAGCAACACCCATATCCTCCTCATCCTGGTGTACTTCAACACTGACATCTTCAATCTGACTATCAGGAACTGGACTGCGGGTGCTCCTTCCAGCACTTGCAGGGGGCGTGCAAATGGTGGAAGGCGCATGCTCTTCACGTCCAGTGTTGGGAAGGTCAGGCATCGCAACCAACACAATTGGACTCTCCTTGTGGATTTGGGATTTTGAAGAACGCACAGTTCTTTGCTGTGCTATTGCCAGCTTGAGTCTTTTCATTTTTCTAGCGAGAGGCTGAGTGCTTCCATCCTCATGTGAAGCTGAACCACAATCCATGAACATAGGCCAGGGCCTCAGCCGTTCCTTGCCACTCCGTGTGGTAAATGGCATATTGGCAAGTTTACGCTTCTCCTCCGACAATTTTATTTTAGATTTTTGAGTCCTTTTTTTACTGATATTTGGTGTTTTGGACTTTACATGCTCTGTACTAGGACATTGGGCATCGGCCTTGGCAGACGACGTTGATGGCATTTCATCGTCTCGGCCATGACTAGTGGCAGCAGCTTCAGCACGAGGTGGAAGTCGATCTTGATCTTTCCCTGTTTTTGGAACCTCAACATTTTTGTTCTCCATATTTTAATAGGCACAACTAAAAGGCACCTCAGGTAAACAATGGAGATGGATGGATACTAGTATACTTATGGATGACGAGCGACTGCCGACACAGAGGTAGCTACAGCCGTGGACTACCGTACTGTGTCTGCTGCTAATATAGACTGGGTGATAATGAGATAAAATTAAAATATATATATATATCACACTAGTACTGCAGCCGGACACTCAGGTATATATTATGTAATGACGGACCTGCTGGACACTGTCTGTCAGACTCAGCACTGCAGACTCCTAAAGTAAGCTACTAGTATCAAGAAGATAGAAAAAAAAAATAAACCACGGGTAGGTGGTATACAATCAGGGGCGTCAGAACGTTTTTAGGTTGGGGGGGGCAAGATATAATCTGAGTTTGGCGCCCCTAGCTTCCTAGCACACTGTGACAGTGGGTGACATAATAGGCATACGTGTCGGTGCATCATTATAATTGTTAGCATTATCAGCAACATGGCAAGCATGGGATCCGGTGAGGATCCCGGCGATCTAAATACCTACGCCGGAATCCCGACACTACTCGGCATGCTGGTGTTGGTATTCCGAATAGGATCACAATCCCGCCACCGGAATACAGACCACCGGGATCCTGGATGTCTGTGTGCTGGGCCACCGGAGAGGTAAGCCGCATAGGGTGGAAGTGTGCATGTGTGTGTGTGGGAGGGGAGTTTGGAGGTTAGGTTTAGGTTGCAAGGGGGAGGGCTAGGTTTAGGCTGCAAGAAGGGGGGTTAGGAACCCCCTGGGAGGGTTAGGCTGTGGTTGGGGAGGGGAGGGGGTGGGTTAGGTATAGGCACCACCGGGGAGGGTTAGAGTTAGGCTGCAGTGGGTTGGGGGGAGGAGGGGGGTTAGAGTTAGGCTGATAAAAGGGAGGGTTGGGGGGGTAGGGTAAACATACTTACCTTCTCATCAGAATTTTAACCATCAGGATGCCATGGTCGGTATTCTGACTGCCGGCATCCCGAACACTGGCATATCAGCCCCAACCAGTAAACACAGGACAGGCGTTCAACAGGTATATGACAGAAAGGTGTGTGGGGGCATTACTATTATTAGTATTACCAGCAACATGGTGACTAGATGACAGAGGTTCAGTAGGTAAATTACGTCTTTGTGTCAAATTTAAAGCTGACCTCCACGCCAAACATCAGGCAGAGCACCAGCAGCAGCAGGTTCTTGCGCATGATATCTGGTCGGGCAGAATCTGCTGCCAGTTCCCCATCCTCTGGCTTCCCCTTTGATATTTTTCACAGAGAAATCTGCTGCAGATGGGGGGGGGGGAGGGGGAGGGGGGGTTGGAGCTGTGGATGGAGGGGCAGGAGTATATGGAAGAGGAGGGGCCACCAGCACACAGAAATAAGGCACTGACTCACCGTACATGTGTCGGTCTCTGAGGTGCTGCGCTATTCTGTCTGGGTGGGTTCCAGGAACTGGTAACTCCAAGCCACAGTGAGAATGTTGAGTAGGGCCACATGTTGTTCTTCCCAGGACACTCTGCTGACTATAGCACTGAGAATAACGGCGTGACATGGCCTGGGTATGGAAGAGAGGGGGGGGGAGGAGCACAAGTACCTGCAAACATAGGCAGCAAGCTTGGCGCAAGGCAGAGACCCTCAGGGAGGGCTCAGAAAGCCAATATGACTGATAGTACCCGACTAGGACTAAAAATAGACCCTTGCATTTAAAGCACACAGGCCCACCTCGGCGTCAGCATATGGGTTCTGGCATTGACTCCTCCCCTGACTATTCTTTCAGCCTGGAAATAACGCTCGCATGCCACACATACTCTACTCCTTGTGCCAGTGTGTATGAAGCTATAACGTGACATGATGACACACAATGCAGACACGTCTTGCAAAAATCCACCCACCCAGCAGACATCCGGGAGGCGTATCCAGGGGCGGTTGTAGACCAAGCAGAGCCACGGCAAAAATGTAAATTGGCGCCCTTATCCACTACGAAAAATTAACATATATCTGTTTATGTATATTGATATGTGGTGTAAGACATGGCGCTGGTCATATCAGACGTCTGACCTTTACCCTTTTTTTTTTACCTGATGGCGTACTTTTTCCTGTAATTTGCAGCTTAATTCAATTATAGTGTACTATGTACTTGGGATCAGTATTTTACTAACCCCTCCATACCTACACTACATTACTGACCTCTCTATACCTGACACGGCATCAATGACTCCTCTACACCCTATGCTACATCACCAATTCCACTATACCATACACTACATTAAAGACCCCTCTAAACCATACACTAAATTACTGACACCTCTATACCCGCCACAACATTACGGACCCCTCTATACTCGCCACTACATAACATATCCCTTCTTAACCTACACTACATTACATTATGGACCCCTCTATACCTGCTAATACTTCATGGACCCTTCTATATCTGTCACTATATAACTGACGCCTCTAAACACAAAACTGCATCATGAAACCCTCTGTACCTTACACTACATCATCCTCTATACCTTACACTACTGACCTATACTGATCCCTTTTGTTAATAAATCTTCCCATATGTCACTGTCACTATCTCCCCAGTTCCCTCCCAACCCCCTCTTCACCATTTCTGCATAAACACCTGTCAAACTGTAACTAACCTCCTGTGTACTCTTTGGCTCCTCAGTTTTCTTCTCCTCTCTGCTCCAGGTGTGCCCTCCCAGCGCCTTAACTATGTTATCTGGACAGCGCTGCAGCGTCACCGATGTTTAGAGGTGCGGGAAGGCGGGCACCTCATCGCTGTCATTGTGCTGTAGTCTGTGACATGCTTATTGTGATTGTTTTGAGGAAAGTAGCCCCCTCTCCCCCTCCCCTTCCACGGATCAGCCTGCCACTGTAACAGCTTGGGAAAAGACATTGGCAGCATGGATCAGCAGGGGAGCAGGAGCCGCAGGACGGACCAAGGGCTAGGTCAGACTGAGAGAGAGACAGACAGTCGCCCTGCAACCTGCTGCAGAAAAAAACTCAGGCGTGGAGGCAAAGCGTGGGATGGATCGGGGGCGGAGCAGAGGAGGGGAGGAAGCTGCATGGCCACATGGTAGGAGGAGGAAGTAGTAACACTGTACGCTGAGGACACTGTGAGGGGCCGGGATGACTGCATCTATGCTGGGCTGCTACTGCCGCGTATCTGCTGAGACTGCAGGTCCGACCCTGATACTTGATATTAAACAGCGCGCCCATTAAGAGGCGCTAGTACACAGGTGCATCACACCTAGCTGCCTGCCGCTCCTCTGCCCCAGTATCGGCGCCGCTCTCATGTTTGGGGGGAGCGAGCTGCCCCCTTGCCCCCCCCATTCCGACGCCCCTGTATACAATTATGGATGGACGAGCGACTGCCGACACAGAGGTAGCTACAGCCGTGGACTACCGTACTGTGTCTGCTGCTAATATAGACTGGATGATAATGAGATAAAATTAAAATATATATATATATCACACTAGTACTGCAGCCGGACACTCAGGTATATACTATGTAATGACGGACCTGCTGGACACTGTCTGTCAGACTCAGCACTGCAGACTCCTAAAGTAAGCTACTAGTATCAAGAAGATAGTAAAAATAAATAAACCACGGGTAGGTGGTATACAATTATGGATGGACGAGCGACTGCCGACACAGAGGTAGCTACAGCCGTGGACTTCTGTACTGTGTCTGCTGCTAATATAGACTGGATGATAATGAGATAAAATTAAAATATATATATATAATTATATATATCACACTAGTACTGCAGCCGGACAGGTATATATTATGTAATGACGGACCTGCTGGACACTGTCTGCAGAATGCGTTTATAAAAACACCACACGACGAGTGTTTAACTTTTTCAGGCAGACAATCACAATATACTGGTGGTCAGCAGACAATCACAATACTGGTGGTCAGTGGTCACTGGTCAGTCACACTGGCAGTGGCACTCTGGCAGCAAAAGTGTGCACTGTACTTAAAATATGTACTCCTGCTATAACTGCTCCCCAGTCTCCCCCACAATTAAGCTGTGTGAGCAGTGAGCACTCAGCAGTCAGATAATGATATACAGTATATGATGCAGCGCACTGGGCTGAGCACAGATATGGTATATGACTGTGTCACACTGTGTATCGTTTTTTTTTCAGGCAGAGAACGGATTAATTAAACTGGTGGTCAGTCACTGGTCACACTATCAGCAGCAAGTAGTACTCCTCCTATATGCTCCCCAAAATTTGTGTCTCTCTCTAGTACTAGTCACTCTAAACGGAGAGGACGCCAGCCACGTCCTCTCCCTATCAATCTCAAAGCACGTGTGAAAATGGCGGTGACGCGCGGCTACTTATATAGAATCCGAGTCTCGTGATAGAATCCGAGCCTCGCGAGAATCCGACAGCGGGATGATGATGTTCGGGCGCGCTCGGGTTGACCGAGCAAGGCGGGAGGATCCGAGTCGCTCGGACCCGTGTAAAAAAAACTGAAGTTCGGGCGGGTTCGGATTCCGAGGAACCGAACCCGCTCATCTCTAAAATTAACATATTAAAAGTTTTTATAAGCTCTGGTTCTATAATAAAATATTATACTTGCACTTTGTATCACTAACTTGCACAGCTCCTGTTATGTGCTTTTATTATATGATGGAGTGGGTTCGGTATGTGATACCAGCTGTTGGGATGCCGGCGGTCACATGACCTCTGGCACCCCTGACAGCCTGGACGCCGAACGCATTCCAATGGAGTTTACATCTACTTTACATAAAAAGCTGGCTACCCCCTTTATTCCAAATATTGTTTTAGCACCCACAATAGCGCCCTCTACTGACAGCAGTATACAGAACGTTTCCTTATCCCAGATTACTATGGAGGTCATTCCGAGTTGATCATAGCTGTGCTAAATTTAGCACAGCTACGATCATGTTCCCAGACATGCGGGGAGACGCCCAGCACAGGGCTAGTCCGCCCCGCATGTCTGTCCGGCCCCCCCATCCCCGAACAAGTACAAAAGCATCGCACAGTGGCAATGCTTTTGTACTTGTTGAGTAACTCCCGGCCAGTGGAGCGCCTGCGGCTGACCGGGAGTTGCTCATCGCTGTCCCTGGTTGTAGCGGCTGCGTGTGACGTCACGCAGCCACTGCGGCCCGCCCCCCGCACGGTCCGGCCATGCCTGCTTTGGCCGGACTGCGCCCCCAAAACGGTGGCCAAACACCACCGTGCCGCCCCCTCCTGCCCTAGCGATCGCTAGGGACGACGGCCATCCTGTGCGCTGCGAACAACTGCAGCGATCGGGTCGGAATGACCCCCTATATTCTTTGATAGAAAATAAATTCAGCTGAAAGGTAAAGTGAGGTTCCATTACTAAGTAAACAGACAGACAGTTCATTGGAGGCAGATTTAATTTTATTGCTTTATGTATCATTTAGTTTTTCTCATTAAGCAGAACATTATTATATATTATATTGCAATATAGAGCACAATGGCGGAGCTGCGTCATCACCGGACACACCAGATATGTCACTGATACTAGTCGTCTGTGGGGATAGAACCAATATGGCTTCCGTAGCCGGTAAACCTTCCATCGTCACTTCCTGAGTTCTAGAAGAGGAAATAGTTTGTCAGGTGCATTATAGTCACATTATTATCACGTAACAGAGAGTAAGCGGCATGAAAACTCTTTCTATTGTGATAACATGTAAGTGAAGAAAAACATATATACTGTATATTTATTTTTCCTTTTACAAATCCATGTATTACATGTGAAGATTAGGTGCTGTCCATCCAGTCTGGGCAGATGTTTCTTTATTTTCTGTTTCTGAACACAGCGGAGCGTTATAGCAGGAAAAGGGATAAAATATTACGTCATTAGCAACATTTACAAACACTGGGCCCCATTTATGGTGAGGGGCCCCACTATATGCTGTGCATGCCTAATCTCCGCTCTCGGGAGGCGCCCCCACAAGTTACGTACAATGAGGTTTGCCAGGAGGTAGTACAATCTTTAGAGTTGCAATATGCCGAAGTACAAGGGGAGTCTGGAGAAGTACTAAGCAGTGGCGTGAGATAAAGTGGCCGGAGGTAAACTACCAGACAATCAGCTCTTAACTGCCATGTTACGGGCTGTGTATGAAAAATGACAGTCAGGAGCTGATTGGCTGGTGCTGTATCTCTCTCTCCACTTTATAACTCTACAAGGCTTAGTACATATGCCCCTGGTCTGTGGATGTTGTAGTGTTGTTATTATTACTGTATGAGACCTGATAGATGTACAACTTTAGAGCTATAGCATAAGACAAGACCCGGAGACCGTTAGCCCATAGCTGGTACATTATGCAATCCTTTTTTTTTTTTTTTTGGAGTAAAAATTGTAAATGTTCCCCAGCAAGGCACGCCCCAAAATGTGCCCCCTCCCCTTCCTTTCTGTTTTTTTCCTGCTCCCACTATTGCACCTACAATTCCCATTGGCCGGTAACGTGGTGATTTGTGGTGAAAGTTTGCACGAACTGTGATTTGTTTCAGAAAAGGTTGTTGCACAGGGGATGTAGTCATAATGTCAACAGTTATGACGGCGACATTGTTGAATTGTTGACATTGAACATGTCGGCATCTGCAGAATGTGGACATGTTTACAATGTGAGATGCCGACATTCATTACGTACCGGCAGTGGAGGGTTAGGATCGGGCTATGAGAGGGGAGGGTCTGGGTTAAGGTTTAGTCATACATACCGCTGGAAGTCGTTATGAAATCATTAGGGGACCCGGAAGACACCCCTGGAGCCGGCAGGCCCGCCGTGCCAGGTAAGTCACTACTAGACCACCAGGGATGTTTTGACCAACATTTTAGTCATGTTGACATTTCATCAGTGTTGACATGCTGAAAGTCAACATTGTCAATATCAACATGCTAAGCGTGTCAACGTGATGACATTGTGAGCTTTCAAGATGGTGGTTGCTGACGAATTTACCGCACCCTTGTAACAGACACTTTCATGGTTGTAAAGTCATCATAATAAAAGTTATACTTCAGTAATATCACTAAAGTGAGCGCACAAGAGAGAATACTCTTGTTGTTGTGTGAAGGTCATTGGTGGTTATTCTAGGCGCCACCTCCCATTTGGTGGTTATTCTAGGCGGCACCTCCTATTGGTGGTTATTCTAGGCGGCACCTCCCATTGGTGGTTATTCTAGGCGGCACCTCCCATTGGTGATTATTCTTGGCGGCACCTCCCATTGGTGGTTATTCTAGGCAGCACCTCCCATTGGTGGTTATACTAGGCAGCACCTCTCATTGGTGGTTGTTGTAGGCGGCACCTCCCATTGGTGGTTATTCTAGGCGGCACCTCCCATTGGTGGTTATTCTAGGTGGCACCTTCCATTGGTGGTTATTCTATGCGGCACCTCCCATTGGTGGTTATTCTATGTGGCACCTCCCATTGTTAGTTATTCTATGCGGCACCTCCCATTGGTGGTTATTCTAGGTGGCACCTCCCATTGGTGGTTATTCTAGGTGGCACCTCCCATTGGTGGTTATTCTATGCGGCACCTCCCATTGGTGGTTATTCTATGCGGCACCTCCCATTGGTGATTATTCTAGGCGGCACCTCCCATTAGTGTAGGTTTTATTTATTTAAAGGAAATAGAGTCATTGGGTATAGTGATATGAAATCATTCTAGAATTGTATCATTCTTGGACGGTTTCTGTTTTATTTTGTACTACGACTGCCAGCAGTGCCTAATAGATAGTCTAGTTCCACAAGTGTACATAATAGAGAGAGAGAACAAACACGTTTAAAAAAAATAATAATCTTAAATGAAATACCCCAGTACCCCAAGACCGTTCTTCCCCATCTGGCAATCTTCTGCCTGAAGTACTTCCGAACAAACCATTGACTAGCTGGAGAAGGTCTAAGACTTTACGTGACAAAGTAGTACACAGTCATCTATCTAAACCCAGGCCAAATGAACCGGAAAGGAAAGGATCCTTCCCTTGTAATAATTGTAAGGCCTGCAGAAACATGATTCCCACTAAGTATTTTTTTTGACAAATACAATAAGAAGTGGGAAATAGCTACCAAAATTACCTGTACTTCAATAGGCATTGTATATCATCTTGAATGCCCATGCTTCAAAAAGTATATTGGTAAGACGTCACGACCACTGAAGGTCAGAATCCTTGAGCATATTGGAAGTATCCGAAATGCATCTAAGGATACCACTAGGTTCAAAACTTTGTCACCGGTAGCTAGGCATTTCCTCAATTATCATAATGGGGATCCAACAGGTCTTAAAGCGTTTGGTATCAAACATGTACAACTTGGTATCAGAGGGGGAGATCTGGATCAAGAGTTGCTAAAATTCGAGACAAAAATGATCTTCCTACTAAACAGCATTTACCCGCATGGGATGAACGAATCTAATAGTTACTCTCCCTTTTTGAACTAAATATATCTTGTTAGATCAATATATTGGTTAGCGATACCTGATGATGAAGGAACTAATCACTGACTCCACCACTGAGTCACACACATATATATATATATATATATATATATATATACGTGTGTGTGTGTGTGTGTGTGTGTGTGTGTGTGTGTGTGTGTGTGTGTATGAATATATATATATATATGTATATACACAAGTTATGATACATCTAATCTATTTCTTCCTTCCTCCTCCCTTCGTAATACCTTTTCACTATTGCACTTTGAAACATTTATTCTCTTTTTTGTGGTGTGGCTATTCACCTTAACTGGAGATTTTTTGTTTATAACACATATGCACTCAATTCCATACACTTCTTTTTCTTCCCTTGTTTTCAAGTATAATATGATTATTATATGTTAGATGTTTTGAAGGTTCACATTATATATTATATTTTATTTTCATCTAATCACTATCACTATTTTTCACTTTTAATTTTCATGTCACTAATTTCACTAGTGAGAACCTCAAATTATCACTAGTCTTTCACTTGGTTTTGACACGGCCTAATATCTGATATACTAATATATAAAATATGTTAGTTTTCTTTCTCCTTTTCTTTCTGACATATGAGATTACTATAATTAAGTGTAATACCACTAGGGTTAATATTCACGAATACACACACATAAATGGAATCAAGAATAAGCTTTATTTACTCAGAAGAGTATTTTCACATATTAGGTTCCCAAATATAGAGGTAATTATTTGAATACTAGCTCGCTACTAATATTAGAGACATTATAAAACAGGACTCCATCATGAAAAATACGAACATAGTAACGATTGAGAAACAGTACCTATCTGCCTTACCAACCATTTATTTATTGGACCTTTAGTGGTCATAAGGAATTGATGCAGACAATTATTTCATAATAATCACTTCTTCTACATGAAAAAATTGCCATCATTAGTGGGGGAGTGTACCCACACAATATATTGGCATTGTATCACCTAATAGATCCAATGATACAAATGGGTTCACGGTGACATTATCTATTGGGGATATTTTCACCCAATAGTGTACTGATATATTTTTGTCAAGCGGGTTAAATTATGCAGGTTATGTAGGGTATCTAATAGATACTCGTTTGAGGAGTATACTTATCATCATCTCCCCTAATTTAGTCTAATTACATCACACCTATTAAGCTCTTTACTACGTTACGGTTGCTTATATCTAAAGCTAATTCTCAATATAATATTCTTTATATTTTATTTCTTATTTTTTCATACTCCAAAAATCTTCTTCTCATCATTATTCTTATTCCCTATTATTCTGTAACATGATACCAAGAATTCTGTATTGTGATATTAATAATCTAAAATCACATTTTGAGTGGATGAAAGACATAGCTTTTGTACATATAAAAAATACATGCTCCAGGACCGGCAATGTAAGAGAACCTCACATCAGTATACCGACCCTGAGATCTGTATACAAGTTAAACTATTCACTGGAACTCCGGAATAGAGATATGGGTATGAAGAAGTGATTATACTTAATTAGATCACTGATATATTGTATGATGCGGGGAGAATATGCGGGCCCGAATGAGACTAATAAAGATCGGACCCGCAGTTAAATGACATGGCTGCCGTAGGATTATACAGACCTCGGGGCGTATGGAGGATGAGATCCCCGTCCCATGGATACAATACAAACTGCGATGTGCGGCTTGTGATCGGAGAGCGAGAGCACGTGACCGCGACCTATTGGCCGGCGGTCGCATGTGACCGCTCACAGCGACATGATTGGTGGATGACAATCTGACTTAAGTACGTCCAGGGAAGACGCTCGTGTTGCTCCCTGATGAAGCTGCCTGTTAGTGCAGTGAAACACGCGTGTAGGGCACAGCGTGCCCGCGTGTAGTTTAGATATGATGTTTTAAGAACAAAATGTATATTTATGTATATGAAAATGGCTGCTACTAGTGAAAGCATTGGCTGTCTATAATTGAGGAGAGGATATAAAGCACGAAATAACTGTAACAAATGTATCTAATGCCACCTGCTGACAGCTGCTGATTCTAACCACATGCATTTAAATTATGATACTTATTATCAGAATCTGCAACAAATGTTTCTAACTTCACATGCTGACAGCAGTTGATATTGTAAATACCACACACTGTTTGCAGTAGGATTTCTTACACTTTAAATACAACAGCTGAGGTTTCACATAGTATATAGTGATATCAGCTGAGTCCTGCTGATGGGAATAATCCGAATTGAATGAGAGACAAATAATCCCATGTACAGGACGACATTGCTATTATCATATATACCAGCTGCAACATGTGTGATATATTATAGGTGTGTTAAAATGTTACAGTGAAGTATTCCCAGAAATTAAGGGATTGAGAAGTTATAAGACTCACACATCACACTGTAATGCACTACAATATAGCAGATAACGTGGCAAACATTTGAAATTACAAGGTGGCCACACGCCTTAATAGATGAATTTACTCATTGCCTATTAGTGGAATACAAGCAAGGGAGATGATATGTGAGATAGATATACAATCTTAATAAGGAGTCTGGTCCTCTAAAAATACTATAACTTTACATCTTTAAATAACAAATAAAAAATCTTAATAGAGAAGTGACTCAAGCGGATCTAATAATATAAAAACTTCCGCATGGGGCTGGGAATACATGTGGTGGACATCACAAATAGGGATTGCTATACCCCTTAATGTCCTATACCATATTTGGGATTGCCATATCCCTTTGAAAACTAAATCTCCCTTCTCTATATCTGATTATTTTGTTCTGATGCAATACAAGTAAGGGATATGAAATGTGGGATTGACATATATCTTTAAAGGAGTACATCTCCAAATACCTCAATAAGAGAAGTGACCTAAGCGGATCTGACAGAAGATAATACAGATTACCGCATGAGGTGGAAATATATGTGGTGGATATTAGAAATAGGGACTGCTATATCCCTTAATGATCCACACCACTGCTGTGACTGCCATATCCCCTAAATGAAAATCCCCTCTTACTTTATTGCTCTCTACATACAGTCTTGCGAAATCTATGGTGGATATACCTTACACCCTATAATCAAATCCCTTTTATTTGTTTCTATACGTACCTGTATGAATTCAGTGTCCATATACTAATATAGACAGTGAGTGCAAATTAATACTTACCTTCCTGGAGAATAATCTGGGGATAGAGATATTCATCCTACAGATGATTTCGGCCAAGTATTAGAATATTGAGATGTAGGAATATTAATTGACTATACACATACACAAAAAAATCTTCATCTAATTACTGATAGTCAATATATATCTACACAATTTGGTGATATTTATAGTCCCTGAATTGGGATTTATCCCCAGGAAAAATCTATTATCTTTTTGTTGATTAAACATTATTGATAGTCGTTTAACAATATCAAAGTAACAGCCATCATATTGCAAGAATTATACTGCCAGTGGTTCAGATAATGGCAATATTTAAAGAGACATAGTATTCTAAAGATATCACACATATCAAACACACGCGGACACGCCTTTTAAATTCTTTTTGTCACAATTTCCTATCTTATAGGTTTCACATATATGTTGGTTTGTTTGATTTTAACTCTTATGTTTCACTGTTGTCTGGGTAATAATTGACAATTTAATGTATATCTAATAAAGGTTAAGTTTTAAAATAAAGTAAACTTTTTTTTTCCAGTGCGTCAACCATACAGTTTCCCTCTTACTTTTCCTCTCAACTTGACCGTTTACACACTGTAATTGACAGCACCCCCTTATTACATTAAGCATTGCCTGATATAAAGGGAAAAGGGGTACAATAAGTGATGATGTGATGATGGTTCACATATATTCACAATATTGTTAATATATATCGAGTGTGCAGATACCCAATTCCTGCCTGAAGTAGTCCATAGGAATTTCCCATCCACAACGGAATAATCCTAAAACTGGATCTGATCTGCCCCATGCGGAACTCCCCCACCCCCTTACTGAGAGAGAGCTGAGTGGCTGTTGGGATAATCTTCACCATCTGGTTGCTGTGCTTATGGGTCTGGTTCAGATTTAGGAACAGAGTAAGAGCAGTAGCTGAGCACCTGGATAAACCCAATGCAAGGGGAGTAAATACATTTAGTTTTTTGGGGGTTTTTTTGCATGCAGTGCAAATACCGGCTGCTTCTGCATGTAGCCCACACATGCTGGGCATCTTAATTCTCACACTGCAATTTACATTTCAGTTTGAACAAACCCCTCCCACACCTAACTCTCTCTGCACCAGTAACGTGCAGTGAGGGCAGTGACTGGTGAGGCCCAGTGCTATGCCTCGCACCCCTGGTGGTGGTGGGTACAAGGTTCATGGCATAATAATTGTAACGAAACGAGATGGACTTGGACTTAGAACCTTTTCATTCATCACTCGTTTCTCACAGTATAATGTACTTTTTAATCCTTGGCCCAGTCTAGGTATATACACCAGAGCATAGGTGTATCATGTGTTATTTCATGTTATTAGGTATTTATTGTCCTTGCTATTACCTGCAATATGGTATGTACTGGAGATATAAAGACCATTGCCGTACTGTGTGACTATAACAGGACAGACCATAGTGTGTGACAGGAGGAGAGCCAGGCAGCTGTGCTAGCCCATTACATGTGTATCATATATGTGAGTCCATTGTGTGAGGTGTGATAGGTGTTGCTGGTAATGTACTCAGAACAATGACTGTGTGACTGGTAAGATAGCTAGCTGCCAGCCCAAGTTATAACTCTAGGTCATCAGGTCATCTGGGAGGTAATTAGGTTAGAACTCCCAGAGGATGTACAATGGGTCTCCACAGCAGGGACAATTACAAAATAGGAATTTGATTATCTACATACTCAAAATCCAAAAGTTCCCACATATTACTTATTGCCGAAGGTACACAAGAACATTCAGACTCCACCTGGGAGACCCATAGTGTCCGGCATAGGGGAACTGACAGAAAAGGCAAGTATCTTTCTAGACCTGCATTTAAGACACTTTGTCTTAGACCTCCCCTCATACGTTCAGGACATGACAGATATCCTGAGGAAACTACACAACATAAAACTAGAGGATAATCAATATCTAGTGTCACTAGACGTAGAGGCGCTATATACTTCTATAGGCCATAAAGATGGAATAGCTGCAGTGTAATATTTTTTACACACAGAAGGAATGGACGAGTTCCACCTTTTCCTTATTCGACTACTTCATTTTGTACTACATTACAACTTTTTTACATTTAATGACAAGTTCTTTCTCCAAACAAGGGGCACTGCAATGGGGGCTGCCTGTGCGCCCACGTATGCCAACATTTTTCTTGGATGGTGGGAAAAAGAGGTTGTCTTTAATGACGGTAATGACCTATATACATCACATGTCATTATGTGGAATCGATACATAGATGACATCTTCCTGATATGGGAGGGCGATCTACAGCTACTACATCAATTCATAGAACATCTCAATACAAACGATCTGAACATCCGCCTTACCCACAGCATCAGCCAGCTAGAACTACCATTCCTAGATCTCATGATTTACAAATACTCAGAGGGAATGGTGGCAACAAGTCTATATCGGCAACCAATACACTCCTACATCAAACCAGCTCCCATTTCCCCCCTACCATAGAAAATATACCTAAGGGGGAATTTCTCCGTCTCCGCAGAAACTGCTCAGACAACAAGAAATTTGAGACACAGAGTTTGGAGTTAGCCCAAAGACTACGAACTAGGGGATATAGCAACACCTCAGTGAAGAAAGCTATGACATTCGCCAAAATTACCAACAGAGAGGACACAATCTTTAAAAAGTTACAAATCCACCAAAAGCCAACACAACCATCCGATTTGTTGGTAATTTCTGTCAGGAATGGAGAAAAGTTAATGATGCCATACAAAAACACTGGCACATCTTGCATGTAGACCCGACTCTATCAGCCAAACTAGGCCCTAAAGTCTCTATGAGCTGGCGTAGGTCTAGAAATTTGAAAGACCAACTTGTACAGAGCCATTTCCAAAGACTGCCAAATACGAAACCAATAATAACTGGAACATACCCCTGCGGAAGTGTAAAGCCTGTAAATTCATTGATCCAACCAAGGAAATAGAGGACAAGGTTGGGAAAAAAAAACAAAATTTCAGACTACATGAACTGTCAGACGGAAGGCGTCATCTACTGCATCAAATGTAGTTGTAACCAGAAATACATCGGCATGACCACTCGTCCATTAAAACAGCGGATCCTAGAACACATAGGATCAATACGTAACGCTATTTCAGATAAAGCAAAAATGAAGCAACTAACATCAGTCGCTCGCCACTTTCACACTCACCATAACAACAGATGGGAAGAATTAAAAGTCTTTGGCCTGGAAAAGATTAAATTAGGCATACGAGGAGGAAATCTTACAAATGTCCTGCTGCAAAAAGAGAGTGAATGGATTTTCAAAATAGGATCCATCTACCCCGCCGGCATGAATGAAAATATAAATTATGGGGCCTTTCTGAATTAGATTGCTGGCTAATGTCTTGGATTTATACTTGCCCGGTTAATTTTCAGTAAGGTCCCGGCATTTTTCCTAATAAAGGCAACCCACTCATTAACTCCTTTCACCATCTAGTAATTCTTATTTTCACATTTATTTATATTATTTTTACACTTGGAAGGCTCACTCTCTGTGAATATAATTCATGGATTTAATCTTTCTTTCTTTCTTTTTAATTAGAAAGTCTACCCAGCTGTATATTAGATATATTTACACCTGTCACCACTATATAGTTTTCACCTTGGGCTCCTAATATATATTTTTTCATAATCTGCCCTCTACTGTGTCTACACGTCTATATTCTATATCTCCACCATTATCACTTTCTTTCATTATCTATCACAGTTCTCTTTTTCACTCTTATTTCACTTGCATCATTCATCATTTCTTAATCATTCTATTTAATTTCCCCAATTAGGTTATTATCAACTACACAATCTTCACTCATGTCTGCTATCTCTAGTATACTAGCATTATGCTATCTTTAGTATACCAGAAATATACCAGCATTATCTGCACAACTCATATGTAATGGACATAAAAGATCCCCTACATATATAAAAATAAAGTCTTTCAACTGTCCCTCCTCTCCTCCATTAATTATTTATGTATTATTACTCTCCCACTTTCAATTCCTGTAAAGTATATATTTCTACTATATATCCAATCATGGGATTTCAATAAGCACATTAAACGCATCAGCAACAACATCTAACAATGGAACTGCAACACAATTGCATTTCCCTTAAAAAGATGTTAAGTATCAAAGCTTTCGTCACTATAGGGAAAAAGAATCAATTGGATAGATCTAGAGAACTGTCCATCAAATCTGAATCTCCTATCAGCAATCAGACTCTCCTTTATAAACTAAAACCCACAGTGACGACTCACGTCCTGTGATCAAGCCTATCAGCGAAACGTACGTCAGGACCATGGTCACGTTGTGAGCACACGCGACCTAGAAGCCGGATCATTACAGCCTGTCACCAGGCAACCACAGAAGCCGCGGAAGTCAGCGGCTCTTTCCACTCGCCGGAGCTCAATCACGGGCACAACAGTGACGGGCATTCGCCCGAATCACCCCCTATCGTCTGGATCTCATTTGTGGGTATACACAGCGGGACATAGCGGCACTCCCCCCACCCGCTGGAGCCCGATTCTGGGCAGGAGTAGCGGGGATTAGCCGCATCCATCCCGCTATTCATATCTTCATCACCTGCACCAGAAAACTTGGGGACATCAAACTCTACAGCTTGGTATCGTATGAAACACCAGAGTACCTGGTTTAAATATAACAGCATCTGTCATGTTTATACATTCAGTAATCTTACCTAGGGTGATTAGCAAATAGTTCTCTGCCATATTCCTGTTTAGTGGTAATACTATTTCAAATTGATATATTATTAAGCCTGTCAGGCTGTACCCATGTTTTTTTGATCATTATAGAATGACTGATGATCTCTTTGCCTTATAAGCTAAACACCTGCTGTATTTTGACCACACACTCTTTTTAGAATACGCTACAGGCTGCGGCATTAATACCAGCTGCATATTTTGTAGAGGTATACATAGATGGTTCACTCATCCATTTATTATTTGCTGTTAAAATATATGCTTTTTTGAAACCATAAATTGTGTTGAGAAACACCTGGTCTAAATCTGCATACTAGGTATCAAATGCACCTAATCCATCTTTGCAGAAATTATTGGTGAGCTACCTGGTTACTCACTAATTGCAGGAATTATTGATGAGCTACCTGGTTACTCACTAATTGAAGGTAATTATACCAATCAGTTATAAGCATACAATTGCGGCTGTAGAGCTGCCTGGTTACTCACTAATTGCAGAAATTATTGATGAGCTACCTGGTTACTCACTAATTGAAGGTAATTATACCAATCAGTGATAAGCATACAATTGCGGATGTATCCCACTAATGGTGCATAATTGCATCTGAACATGACTGCTGTATAGTGATGTACAGGGTTGGTACTTGGATGGGAGACCACTTTGGAACACCCTGTCACTGTAACATTTACTTTCATTTGTATACCTCAGAGATATATATACCAATGGTGGATCTTTGGTTGTAAGAAAGATATAGATGATAACCCATTAACTATAAAGAAACCTTTGTAGCAATTTTGGGATCGTTTTTGGTGAATAATCATGTGTATTTTTGTCTTATTTAGACAGCACAACCAAGAATGAGTTTATTATCTATTCAATAATGACTGGTGCACAGTTCAATACAAATAACAAAGGATTTACCATGATTGGTTTCTTATGGCCATGATAATTTCTTGCCATATAATTGTTATATCCAATCTGCACCTTTTGAGCCTGTTTGGCACATGCGTGTCCGTCCCTTTTTCTGGTTAAAAATATGACCAATGCCTTTTCCAAATCAAGGTGACAAATGAAAGGGCCAGCTAAAGAAATTGCGGTCATACCCCACTGGAGATGCCCAATCTCTTCCGATCTTGGAAGCTAAGCAGTGGAGGGCCGGACTAGTACTTGTATGGGAGACCACCTTGGAACATCCTGGTACTGCAAATAAATTTTGCTGCCTAACCTTAGGTCACAGATAGGTACTTGGATCTTTATGACCTATGATTTAATTCTCTGCAACCATTTTTTCCACTTGGGATTTTTGCAGTATGAATGAGGGTCATATACTTATTTGACGGACACTACTGAGACTAAAAGGCGACTTCCCCTTCTTCCTTTTTTGAGAATTTTAAGCTTCTCCGGCTTACACTATATCATAGCGATTTTTGCTAATTATTTACTTCAATTGATATAAATATTTTTGCATACTAGTCTTGAATCACATGTATTTTTTTGAACTCCGACAATTCTACATATTTTATTCAGAATCTATTAAAATCATGATTTTACCAGTATAAGATATTGATATATTATAGTTCCTCTGAGGTAGAGTGCTCCCAAAAAAGAGTCTACTTCTTTTTCCATTTCTCTTATTTGGTATTTTCTTCAATATACTTCTGACTCATGGGAGCACCACTGAATGGTAACTAAACATTGTGCACCTAAAAAGATACGATATCTTTCTATATGCACAGTTACCTTAATCTGAAGCAATTCTATAATATAAATTTCAATTTCTCAGAGGACTTTATTCAGATTTCTATTCATACAAAAACTATTGTCAGACCGGTGCGGCTCCCAAAAACCCTTCTCTCAAGCCCAAGTTATAAGTCTAGGTCATCAGGTCATCTGGTAGGTAATTAGGTTAGAACTCCCAGAGGATGTACAATGGGTCTCCACAGCAGGATACTGGCTGACATAGCCTTGGAATATCCTGACCCAACCTCCTGAGTAGACTGTTTGGCACCAGAGGGGATCTGCCAGTCAGGTATATAAGGAGAGCAGGTCTCAATGGAAGAGAGTCTATTGTGGTGGATCCTGTGACTCAGACATCAGCAGGAAACACTGAGCTGGGCATCGCTGTGCCACCAGAGGAAACCCTACCAGGACAGGGTCAGTGTGAGCCAGTACCCCAGGCTGGGGGACACAAGACTGTCTAGCAAGAGGTAGTGGTAAGGATACAGATTACTTCTATTGCTATTTATGGATGCTGACTGCAAGAGGCTGTTGGAGGATATGTGCTGCCAATTACCCTGTTACATGTGACTATTTTATGGTGTTGTGCTGTCATAATAAAGACTTATTTTTTATATATTCTGATCTGCCGAGTGAATTGAATCCCACAGAGGGTAACCACCATCCCAGCGAAGCGTGGTTTCCTCACATTTGGTGGTAGAAGTGGGATCACTCGGTCCGGTGTCACAAGAACTGGGAGGCTACAAAGGACGCAAGTGTTTGCAGTCCAACAGCCTTGCAGGGGCAGCACAACACGGGAAACAGCACCCAGAGAAAGCCAATCAGAGGACTTACAAGAATCATGAGCCATGAACAGGTACAGCTACCTAAAACAGGAGGGTCTCCAGGAAATATGCCGGGCAAGGGAAATTTCCACTACCTGTGACGACTCCAAGATACAGCTAGTGAGTTACTACACCACCTCACTGCCTGAGGAGCAGACGCCATTGGAGCTCTCAGACCTGACACTACTCTTTCAGGAGCAGCCAGTAAAGATTCCTGAGATCGCAGCTACCGTGCAGACCAAACCCACCACAGGGTAGTCAGCAGTGCTCAGTGGAAGCTGTGACTACCATCAGCTTTGCCAAGAGCTGCAGGAAGTTCTCAGTCGGTGGATCTGGAAAAAAAGGTCTTGGGTCAGTAAAAGCAGGGCTGCCTGAAATTTTACCCAACCTTCAGGATTAGGTGGCCAAGTGGAAGCCACAGTCCCAGGAAAAGCCACAAAAGGGGCAGAAGAAAGACCCAATGCAACCCATCAACCGAGGACACTTAGGAAAAGTCTTGAAGCTGTGTCATCGATGTGGACATTGGGGGCATCTTCGTTGGAAGTGTCACAGAAAGAGAGGTCAATTGGATCAATCCCCAACCACGGGTGTTGTTGGCAGGAGCCATGATTGGAAAAACAAACATTACCTCCATGATGCATCAGAGGCGAAGGGGGTAAGTGCCACTTGCAATGTTATTGTTGGTGAAATGCACAGCAACAGGCAAAGGAAGAACTTTCACCCCTACACACCAGTGACAACTGGGTACCAGCAACCCATTTTCTCCACCTCCGGACCTCTGAGGGTGAGTAGCCAAGACCATCCTGAGGGGGTGTTAGTCCTAGGGGAGGAGGATAAGTCTAGACTGCAAGAAGCCCAGTTACTAGATCCAGAACTAGATGGGATGCAGGCAATTGCAGATAGGTCATATGAGACAGGGATGCCAGAGGAATGTGTTTGGGTGGATGGATTACTGCATACCGTGTCCAGTCCAAATCATAAGTACAGGCTGGTACTCCCACCCGAATATCGGGGTCTGTTCCTAGCTCAGGCCCATAGGGCAGGTACCAGTCACTGGGGAAAACAAAGAACAAGAGCCCGGCTCAGGCAGCATTTCATGTGGTTAGGTTTAGCAAGGGATGTAGATCGCTACATAGCCAACTGTGCAGACTGCCAGAATAAGTTACAGCACGGCTGCATCAGTGACAGTCAGACACAGGAGGAGGGTAGGCAGCATAGACAGCAAGACATTGAGGACTGTGTGCTGTCACTGTCAGTAGTCCCTGGGGGTGTTAAGGAGCAGCAGGAATCCTGCCGGTAGTCAGTCCATAAACGGACGCAGACTGGGGAAATAAGTAACCCCAGGACAGATAGGAATTGGGTTAGGTGGAGGCGCAGCCAGGCAGGGCAGCAGGCAACCAAGGACAGGCAGTGGATAGGTCACTCAGACAGTAAGGCCCAGACTAGCTACTGGAGAAGGAGACAAATACTTCCTTCAGAGGTTCGGGGAACTGACTGGTGCTGGTGGTTACAAGAGAACAACATGGGACAACAAGTAAATGCTGGAAGCTGTGCACACTCCAGCAGGAATTGGTTCAACATGCGGAGGACAACATACAACCTGCAGTAGTGTCTGCAGAAGAGACTGGGGCTCAAGTTTAAAAAGTGGGGAAGGTATATGTAACGAAATGAGATGGACTTGGACTGAGAACCTTTTAATTCATCACACGTTTCTCACAGTATAATGTACTTTTTAATCCTTGGCCCAATCTAGGTATATACACCAGAGCATAGGTGTATCATGTATACTGTTATTGCATGTTATTAGGTATTTATTGCCCTTGCTATTACCTGCATTATGGTATGTACTGGAGATATAAAGACAATTGCCATACTGTGTGACAATAGCAGGACAGACCATAGTGTGTGACTATAGCAGGACAGGTCCTAGTGTGTGACTATAGCAGGACAGGCCATAGTGTGTGACTATAGCAGGACAGACCATACTGTCTGACTATAGCAGGACAGACCATAGTGTGTGACTATAGCAGGACAGGTCATAGTGTGTGACTATAGCAGGACAGGCCATACTGTGTGACTATAGCAGGACAGGACATACTGTGTGACTATAGCAGGACAGGACATAGTGTGTGACTATAGCAGGACAGGTCATAGTGTGTGACTATAGCAGGACAGGACATACTGTGTGACTATAGCAGGACAGGACATAGTGTGTGACTATAGCAGGACAGGACATAGTGTGTGACTATAGCAGGACAGGACATAGTGTGTGACTATAGCAGGACAGGTTATAGTGTGTGACTATAGCAGGACAGGACATAGTGTGTGACTATAGCTGGACAGGTCATAGTGTGTGACTATAGCAGGACAGGTCATAGTGTGTGACTACAGCAGGACAGGTCATAGTGTGTGACTATAGCAGGGTGACTATAGCAGGACAGGCCATAGTGTGTGACTATAGCAGGACAGGTCATAGTGTGTGACTATAGCAGGACAGGCCATAGTGTGTGACTATAGCAGGACAGGCCATACTGTGTGACTATAGCAGGACAGGCCATACTGTGTGACTATAGCAGGACAGGTCATAGTGTGTGACTATAGCAGGACAGGTCATAGTGTGTGACTATGGCAGGACAGGCCATAGTGTGTGACTATAGCAGGACAGGTCATAGTGTGTGACTATAGCAGGACAGACCATAGTGTGTGACTATAGCAGGACAGATCATAGTGTGTGACTATAACAGGACAGACCATAGTGTGTGACTATAGCAGGACAGGTCATACTGTGTGACTATAGCAGGACAGGCCATAGTGTGTGACTATAGCAGGACAGGCCATAGTGTGTGACTATAGCAGGACAGGCCCTAGTGTGTGACTATAGCAGGACAGGCCATAGTGTGTGACTATAGCAGGACAGGCCATAGTGTGTGACTATAGCAGGACAGGCCATAGTGTGTGACTATAGCAGGACAGGTCATAGTGTGTGACTATAGCAGGACAGGCCATAGTGTGTGACTATAGCAGGACAGGTCATAGTGTGTGACTATAGCAGGACAGACCATAGTGTGTGACTATAGCAGGACAGACCATAGTGTGTGACTATAACAGGACAGACCATAGTGTGTGACTATAGCAGGACAGGTCATACTGTGTGACTATAGCAGGACAGGCCATAGTGTGTGACTATAGCAGGACAGGCCATAGTGTGTGACTATAGCAGGACAGGCCATAGTGTGTGACTATAGCAGGACAGGCCATAGTGTGTGACTATAGCAGGACAGGCCATAGTGTGTGACAATAGCAGGACAGGCCATAGTGTGTGACTATAGCAGGACAGGTCATACTGTGTGACTATAGCAGGACAGGACATAGTGTGTGACTATAGCAGGACAGGTCATAGTGTGTGACTATAGCAGGACAGGACATACTGTGTGACTATAGCAGGACAGGACATAGTGTGTGACTATAGCAGGACAGGACATAGTGTGTGACTATAGCAGGACAGGACATAGTGTGTGACTATAGCAGGACAGGACATAGTGTGTGACTATAGCAGGACAGGTTATAGTGTGTGACTATAGCAGGACAGGACATAGTGTGTGACTATAGCAGGACAGGACATAGTGTGTGACTATAGCAGGACAGGTTATAGTGTGTGACTATAGCAGGACAGGACATAGTGTGTGACTATAGCAGGACAGGACATAGTGTGTGACTATAGCAGGACAGGTCATAGTGTGTGACTATAGCAGGACAGGACATACTGTGTGACTATAGCAGGACAGGACATAGTGTGTGACTATAGCAGGACAGGTTATAGTGTGTGACTATAGCAGGACAGGACATAGTGTGTGACTATAGCAGGACAGGACATAGTGTGTGACTATAGCAGGACAGGACATAGTGTGTGACTATAGCAGGACAGGTCATAGTGTGTGACTATAGCAGGACAGACCATAGTGTGTGACTATAGCAGGACAGATCATAGTGTGTGACTATAACAGGACAGACCATAGTGTGTGACTATAGCAGGACATGTCATACTGTGTGACTATAGCAGGACAGGCCATAGTGTGTGACTATAGCAGGACAGGCCATAGTGTGTGACTATAGCAGGACAGGCCCTACTGTGTGACTATAGCAGGACAGGCCATAGTGTGTGACTATAGCAGGACAGGCCATAGTGTGTGACTATAGCAGGACAGGTCATAGTGTGTGACTATAGCAGGACAGGTCATAGTGTGTGACTATAGCAGGACAGGCCATAGTGTGTGACTATAGCAGGACAGGCCATAGCGTGTGACTATAGCAGGACAGGTCATAGTGTGTGACTATAGCAGGACAGGCCATAGTGTGTGACTATAGCAGGACAGGTCATAGTGTGTGACTATAGCAGGACAGACCATAGTGTGTGACTATAGCAGGACAGACCATAGTGTGTGACTATAACAGGACAGACCATAGTGTGTGACTATAGCAGGACAGGTCATACTGTGTGACTATAGCAGGACAGGCCATAGTGTGTGACTATAGCAGGACAGGCCATAGTGTGTGACTATAGCAGGACAGGCCATATTGTGTGACTATAGCAGGACAGGCCATAGTGTGTGACTATAGCAGGACAGGCCATAGTGTGTGACAATAGCAGGACAGGCCATAGTGTGTGACTATAGCAGGACAGGTCATACTGTGTGACTATAGCAGGACAGGACATAGTGTGTGACTATAGCAGGACAGGTCATAGTGTGTGACTATAGCAGGACAGGACATACTGTGTGACTATAGCAGGACAGGACATAGTGTGTGACTATAGCAGGACAGGACATAGTGTGTGACTATAGCAGGACAGGACATAGTGTGTGACTATAGCAGGACAGGACATAGTGTGTGACTATAGCAGGACAGGACATAGTGTGTGACTATAGCAGGACAGGTTATAGTGTGTGACTATAGCAGGACAGGACATAGTGTGTGACTATAGCAGGACAGGACATAGTGTGTGACTATAGCAGGACAGGTTATAGTGTGTGACTATAGCAGGACAGGACATAGTGTGTGACTATAGCAGGACAGGACATAGTGTGTGACTATAGCAGGACAGGTCATAGTGTGTGACTATAGCAGGACAGGACATACTGTGTGACTATAGCAGGACAGGACATAGTGTGTGACTATAGCAGGACAGGTTATAGTGTGTGACTATAGCAGGACAGGACATAGTGTGTGACTATAGCAGGACAGGACATAGTGTGTGACTATAGCAGGACAGGACATAGTGTGTGACTATAGCAGGACAGGTCATAGTGTGTGACTATAGCAGGACAGACCATAGTGTGTGACTATAGCAGGACAGATCATAGTGTGTGACTATAACAGGACAGACCATAGTGTGTGACTATAGCAGGACAGGTCATACTGTGTGACTATAGCAGGACAGGCCATAGTGTGTGACTATAGCAGGACAGGCCATAGTGTGTGACTATAGCAGGACAGGCCCTACTGTGTGACTATAGCAGGACAGGCCATAGTGTGTGACTATAGCAGGACAGGCCATAGTGTGTGACTATAGCAGGACAGGTCATAGTGTGTGACTATAGCAGGACAGGTCATAGTGTGTGACTATAGCAGGACAGGCCATAGTGTGTGACGATAGCAGGACAGGCCATAGTGTGTGACTATAGCAGGACAGGCCATAGTGTGTGACTATAGCAGGACAGGTCATAGTGTGTGACTATAGCAGGACAGACCATAGTGTGTGACTATAGCAGGACAGACCATAGTGTGTGACTATAACAGGACAGACCATAGTGTGTGACTATAGCAGGACAGGTCATACTGTGTGACTATAGCAGGACAGGCCATAGTGTGTGACTATAGCAGGACAGGCCATAGTGTGTGACTATAGCAGGACAGGCCATAGTGTGTGACTATAGCAGGACAGGCCATAGTGTGTGACTATAGCAGGACAGGCCATAGTGTGTGACAATAGCAGGACAGGCCATAGTGTGTGACTATAGCAGGACAGGCCATAGTGTGTGACTATAGCAGGACAGGCCATACTGTGTGACTATAGCAGGACAGGCCATACTGTGTGACTATAGCAGGACAGGCCATAGTGTGTGACTATAGCAGGACAGGACATAGTGTGTGACTATAGCAGGACAGGCCATACTGTGTGACTATAGCAGGACAGGCCATAGTGTGTGACTATAGCAGGACAGGCCATAGTGTGTGACTATAGCAGGACAGGCCATAGTGTGTGACTATAGCAGGACAGGCCATAGTGTGTATATAAGGAGAGCAGGTCTCAATGGAAGAGAGTCTATTGTGGTGGATCCTGTGACTCAGACATCAGCAGGAAACACTGAGCTGGGCATCGCTGTGCCACCAGAGGAAACCCTACCAGGACAGGGTCAGTGTGAGCCAGTACCCCAGGCTGGGGGACACAAGACTGTCTAGCAAGAGGTAGTGGTAAGGATGCAGATTATTGCTATTGCTACTTATGGATGCTGACTGCAAGAGGCTGCTGCTACCAATTACCCTGTAACATGTGACTATTTTATGGTGTTGTGCTGTCATAATAAAGACTTATTTTTTATATATTCTGATCTGCCCGAGTGAATTGAATCCCACAGAGGGTAACTACCATCCCAGCGAAGCGTGGTTTCCTCACAATAATATTGTTCATTACAGTTGGCCTACAGGCCCCAGCAAGCCTGCCGTAGCATGCCGGCACTTGGAGAACCACAAGTGCCAACATGCCGCACATTAAGGGCCTGAAGGCACCTATTGTCCGCCTGTAAAAAAAATATTAAAATAAAAACACAATGCCTGATGTTTAAATAATTTATTGTGTTGGACCTTCACCTGGGGGTGGCGGCCTTTAAGCTCTTTTCCATGGCCGCCGCTCTAGGGATTCCGGCGTCTTCACCTGGGGGCCGCGGCCTTTAAGCTCTTTTTTATGCTCGCCACCTCACCAGGGATTTCGGAGTCTTCTGTCTTTGGGAGCGCTTGCCTGCTTCCTCCCTGCCACTGTTATGAGCCACGGCTGTGGCTCATTCCTGTGTTGCATTTCGGTTAGGTATTTTATATTATACTTCTGTTTATGTTCCCCGTGGGTGTCATGGGGTGTTCGGAGCTCACCCTTAAGGAGAGGATACTGTTATGAACCACAGGTAGTGGTTCATTCCTATTTGATGTTTATTATTCTCTAGCAGGCCAGGATTTCCCATTGCTCTGGTTTAGAGGATTATTGTTTGCTGTCAGTGGTGAGTCTGTGCAATTGCAGCCTGTGTCCATGTGGTTGGCCTCACCTGTCCGCTAATTGCATCTTGTCAGTTTGGAGTCATGCAACAGGACAGCTGCATGACATAATTAATTAGGCCTCTCTGTTATATGCTGGCTGAGTGCAATTCACAGATGCTGGTGATATTTCTAGGTTTCCAGTCTTCCAGAGTGCTTGTGTTCTGAGCTTGTTCCTGCCAGTTCCTGAGCTCCTGTTTAGCAGTGTCAGTCTAGCTGCTTCCTGAGTGTCGGTTCCTGTGTCGATTCCTGTGTCTGATCCCGTGTCCTGCCGTGAAGCATTCCTGTCCAGAAGTCCTGTGGCTTTGCCTGTGCCTGGTCGAGTTTCTGGCTTCTTGGTGTCCACCGGTCTGTCGTTTGGGATTCTGCCTGCCCTCCAGTTCTGAGAGTCTGTGCCGGTAGCATTGGGTGTTCCTGTCCGTTTGCCAGTATTAGTACCGGTTCCGTGAGTAGTGGCTTTGCCGCGTCCGTCGGCCTAGGCCGCTGTATTCCTTGGTTATATCTGTCACTGGTGTTTTGCAGAGGGTTCTGCTTATGCTGTCACCGCTGGTACACAAAAGTATTGTGTCGGCGTGTGGACAGCATTTTCTTTGTAGTTCTTTTCCTTTGGTGGCAAGCCGCACATACATTTAGTTTTTGGCTAGTCAGTAGCCCCTGGCTTTGGTTGTTTCAGCTAGAGGTCCCCTTGTTACTACCCTGTCTCAGCTCACGCTTTGTCTCCCTTTAAGACCTGCGGGGGAATCGGAGTTGGGCAGATCTAATCCGCCCTTCAAACGCGGCTGCCATGGGCCCAAGAAACCATAGTCATGCAGGCGTGAATTGACAACACGGGTAGAGCAACGGAGGTAGGGTGCCAGGGGCTATTCCCATTCCATTTCCACACCACACCTTGTCTCTGCGTCACGTTCTGGTGCTCAGGACTCACTACGCAACATCTCCCCTGTTCTGAGCACCAGGAACCTAACATTATCACCAGCCATACCACAAAAAAGAAATAAAACTTTTTCTTTTTTGGCCCAGTCCAGTGTCTAGTCTAGAATCCAGTCCTGTCAAGAATTCAGTCCTGTATAGAATTCAGTATGCAGAATCCAGTCCGGTGTTTAGAATCCAGTCCTCTCTAGAATTCAGTGTTTAGAATCCAGTCCAGTGTTTAGAATCCAGTCCTGTCTAGAATTCAGTGTTTAGAATCCAGTCCGGTGTTTAGAATCCAGTCCTGTTTAGAATCCAGTGTGCAGAATCCAATTCCGGCATTTAAAAATCCAGTCTTGTCTTGTCTGGTTAAAAAAAAAAAAAAAGTCTTGTCCAGTCTTGCCTTGTCTAGTCTTGTCTTGTCCAGTTTGTAATCCTCATATGCCTACTAGTTCATCCTATAAAGAGACTCTTGTTCACAGTATGGTGACAAGTGAATCCTCAGGTTTAATTAAAGAGAAAAGGTTTAAAAGTTTTCTGCGGCCCAGGCTCTCAGAAGTGGAGCGTCTGCGTCGCAGAGACTTAAACTTATGCCTATATTGTGGGGGTTTAGGCCACTATCTGCAGACCGGTGAGTTGCTCAAGCCAAAGTGTGGCGACAAGTCTTGCCCTCTGGCCAAGTTGAGTCAGGATACAAGACCTACTCCTGTCTCAACTGTGGCAGAAGTGCTTGTCGCACAACCCACACTAAAAAGCACTCTGTCCTATAATTGGGGTCCTTGGGCTAGGGAGCCCCATTATAGATTCAGGAATCAAAAGAGAATGTTTCTCTCCTCTCTTGAGGTTCCTGTTGAAGCAGAGTTGCAAGCCCCTGGAGTGGTGCCCGGTGCCCGGGGTCCTGGAGTGGTACCCGAAGCCCCGAGCCCTGGAGCAGTGCCGAAGCCCAGAGCCCTGGAGCGGTACCCGATGCCCAGAGCCCTGGAGCAGTACCCGATGCACAGAGCCCTGGAGCAGTACCCGATGCCCAGAGCGCTGGAGCGGTACCCGATGCCCAGAGCGCTGGAGCGGTACCCGATGCCCAGAGCGCTGGAGCGGTACCCAATGCCCAGAGGGCTGGAGCTGTACCCGATACACAGAGCGCTGGAGCGGTACCCGATGCTCTAGGTTATAGAGGGACATCTAATACTATAGCTCAGGTGTCCATACCAGAAGGGGTCTCAGAAGCTGTTACCCCAGGTAGGGACTTGAAAAGCGCAACCCCAGAAAGGGTATCTAAAACCATAGTTCTAGAAGGGAACTCGAGAAGCAAAACCCCAGAAGGGATCTTTGAAGTAATATCCCCAAGTGGGGTCTCGAGAGACGCAGCCCCAAAGAAGGGTCTAGAGGTCGCTTCCCCAGGAAAGAACTTAAGAGGCATAGCATTAGTGGAGGTTCTGAAGGTTATAGCTTCAGCAAAAGTCCCGGAAGTCATAGTCCCGGGAGAAGTTTCGATAATTATCGACTCAGAGAGGGAGGCCGATGGCCCGGTCCCAGTGAGGGAGGCCAACGGCCCGGTCCCAGTAAAAGAATCCAAGGTGCTGACCCCAGCGGGGTCTCCAAAGGCCACTGCCCCGGGTGGGGTTCAGAAAGTCACTGCCCCAGGTGGGGTTCAGAAAGTTACTGCCCCAGGTGGGGTTCAGAAAGTTACTGCCCCGGGTGGGGTTCAGAAAGTTACTGCCCCGGGTGGGGTTCAGAAAGTCACTGCCCTGGGTGGGGTTCAGAAAGTCACTGCCCCGGGTGGGGTTCAAAAAGTCAATGCCCCGGGTGGGGTTCAGAAAGTCACTGCCCTGGGTGGGGTTCAGAAAGTCACTGCCCTGGGTGGGGTTCAGAAAGTCACTGCCCCGGGTGGGGTTCAGAAAGTCACTGCCCCGGGTGGGGTTCAGAAAGTCTCAGCCTTGAGTAAGATCAATAGTGACCAGGTCCTAGCTAAGCACTCTAGTCAGTTAGATGGGAAGGAAGCAGATCCTGACTCTGTTGATATCTCAACATCTATAATCTTTGATGGGGACTTAGTCCAATTTCTGGCGCTTTACAAACACTATTACGTCATTATGTTGTCTAGACCATTTCTGGGCGTCACTTCAGAGAACCTTGTGCTCTATCTGATATATTCTTTTAGAGGAGAGCCTTTTGAGAGGGCGACCAGCCTAATGAAAGCTGAAGATCCCATTCTTCAGGATCCCCCAGCATTCAGTGATGCAGTTATTAAAAGATATGGTTCCAAAGAAATTGGTTCAGGTTCCTCTAGGTCACCCGTCTTATCTGCTGTGAGTTCACTGTATACTGTAAACTCGGAACAAGAGTCTCAGCCCGTTGTTTTGACTGCAGGATGTGCTTTTCTGTCTTCTTCTATTTGTAGTACTTTGCCTGAAAGTTCAGCTCCCAAGGTTAAGAAACCAATCTCTGATTTGAACCCAGCCCTGCTGGGAGGTACCACCAGTTCAGACAATGTTTGGGGAATTACCTTGGTCAGACCTAAAGAGCTTTGAAAAAAGAAGAAGAAGAAGAAAAATAAATAATTTTTGACTCTTGCCTTTATATATATATATATATATATATATATATATATGCATAGGGCCGGCACTCCTCGGTTACTTGGTTACTGCGCTGGTGCCTTCACATGTACAGCAGTACATACATATAATTCTCACCGTGCGGCACTCAGCTTGTATGAAACAGACACACTGGAAACCAGTAGCGTTAAACAACGTTTCAGTGCCTAAGCACTATCGTCAGGTTTATAAAAGAATGACACATAAATTACATACCTTTATACACAATCACCCGTGCAGTCTACCACGCCGGGAGTCCTCACGAACCCTCCTCCTTTCCGGCTGCGGCTGATGACATCATCAAGAAGTGCACCCATCACCAAGGTTACAAATAAACATGCAGCGGTTCTACAGATATAACAATACATATGAGACCGATTGTCAATCAGATTGCCCCAATTGAACTGCGATCCAACCTGTAAGGCTAAGAAAAGCATTCAAAAGCAATTATAACTCAAATATTCATTTAATCCCCGTGGGGATAATACATCCAGTCGATGTATCCATTGAACCTCTCTCTGTATTAGTAATCGATTACGATCACCTCCTCTCACCGGTTTTTCTACCCAATCTATCATCCGATACCTAATACTGGCTACACTATGCTTAAACTCCGCAAAGTGACGGGCAACTGGTTGATCCGATTTTTTGTCGCTACTCAATGCCGCTCTGATTGCTGATCAGGCAGCGGTACATGAGGGCATCATTAATCAGAAATTGGCAGATGCTTTATTACCAAAATACCCTATCACCCCAGCTTTTGAATGCTTTTCTTAGCCTTACAGGTTGGATCGCAGTTCAATTGGGGCAATCTGATTGACAATCGGTCTCATATGTATTGTTATATCTGTAGAACCGCTGCATGTTTATTTGTAACCTTGGTGATGGGTGCACTTCTTGATGATGTCATCAGCCGCAGCCGGAAAGGAGGAGGGTTCGTGAGGACTCCCGGCGTGGTAGACTGCACGGGTGATTGTGTATAAAGGTATGTAATTTATGTGTCATTCTTTTATAAACCTGACGATAGTGCTTAGGCACTGAAACGTTGTTTAACGCTACTGGTTTCCAGTGTGTCTGTTTCATACAAGCTGAGTGCCGCACGGTGAGAATTATATATATATATATATATATATATATATATATATATAAAAAGATTTTTTTTCCTTGTCTTGTGTCTAGTGGCCACCGTCAAGGGGTGGGCACTGTTACAAGTTGTTGCTACAGCTTGTTTCTGTTTTCTTGTCTGTTAGACCAGTGTGTCAGGTTTTTTTTTTGTATCCCTTGTTTTGAAAATTCTGAATTTTGGGGTCCTTTGACCCCTCCTCAAGGGGGGGGGGGGCACTGTCATGAGCCAAGGCTGTGGCTCATTCCTGTTTTGCATTTCGGTTAGGTATTTTATGTTATACTTCTGTTTAAGTTCCCCGTGGGTGTCATGGGGTGTTCGGAGCTCACCCTTAAGGAGAGGATACTGTTATGAACCACAGGTAGTGGTTCATTCCTATTTTATGTTTATTATTCTCTTGCAGGCCAGGATTTCCCATTGCTCTGGTTTAGAGGATTATTGTTTGCTGTCAGTGGTGAGTCTGTGCAATTGCAGCCTGTGTCCATGTGGTTGGCCTCACCTGTCCGCTAATTGCATCTTGTCAGTTTGGAGTCATGCAACAGGACAGCTGCATGACATATTTAATTAGGCATCTCTGTTATATGCTGGCTGAGTGCAATTCACAGATGCTGGTGATATTTCTAGGTTTCCAGTCTTCCAGAGTGCTTGTGTTCTGAGCTTGTTCCTGCCAGTTCCTGAGCACCTGTTTAGCAGTGTCAGTCTAGCTGCTTCCTGAGTGTCGGTTCCTGTGTCGATTCCTGTCTGATCCCGTGTCCTGCCGTGAAGCATTTCTGTCCAGAAGTCCTGTGGCTTTGCCTGTGCCTGGTCGAGTTTCTGGCTTCTTGGTGTCCACCGGTCTGTCGTTTGGGATTCTGCCTGTCCTCCAGTTCTGAGAGTCTGTGCCGGCAGCATTGGGTGTTCCTGTCCATTTGCCAGTATTAGTACCGGTTCCGTGAGTAGCGGCTTTGCCGCGTCCGTCGGCCTAGGCCGCTGTATTCCTTGGTTATATCTGTCACTGGTGTTTTGCAGAGGGTTCTGCTTATGCTGTCACCGCCGGTACACAAAAGTATTATGTCGGCGTGTGGACAGCATTTTCTTTGTAGTTCTTTTCCTTTGGCGGCAAGCCACACATACATTTAGTTTTTGGCTAGTCAGTAGCCCCTGGCTTTGGTTGTTTCAGCTAGAGGTCCCCTTGTTACTACCCTGTCTCAGTTCACGCTTTGTCTCCCGTTAAGACCTGCGGGGGCATCGGAGTTGGGCAGACCTAATCCGCCCTTCAAACGCGGCTGCCATGGGCCCAACAAACCATAGTCATGCAGGCGTGAATTGACAACACGGGTAGAGCAACGGAGGTAGGGTGCCAGGGGCTATTCCCGTTCCATTTCCACACTACACCTTGTCTCAGCATCACGTTCTGGTGCTCAGGACTCACTACGCAACATCTCCCCTGTTCTGAGCACCAGGAACCTAACAGCCGCCAGGCTGACCACCACTACCTCGCCGCTGGCTTATATAAGTCAGTTGAGGGGGCGGGGCAATGACACGGGCCCCTGGGTCCAGGGGGGCCCACACTGCACCCATTTTAATACTTACCTTTCAGGAGTCCAGCGCCGGGAGCTGTTATCGCGCCGGAAATCACAGCGAAAATGGCCGCTGCGCATGCGCAGTAGATTCCGGCACAGTGCCCACCCGGGGGCCCTCCCGGTGGTGCACACGGGCCTTCTCCTCTGTAGAAATGCCCCTGGCGGGAGGCACCTCTCCCGCTGCCTCCCACCCCAATGTGCAGCCATATTCCCAGGGGGGAAATGATTAAAATAATAAAAGAAGATATTTATCACAGAATCTGGTATAAATATCTTGTTTTAATCATTTTAATCATTATGACAGGGGAGGCACTGCCTCCCCTGACTGCACGTCCCTGCTCTACACATGTTACATCCGCCCCACCTGCAGCGCAGCATGCTTTTGCCAAGATGCCCAGTTACTTGCACTTTCTCACAATGGGCCTAATTCAGGTTTTTACACAAATACAATTGCAGTTGTGATTTTCTAGGCTATGGAACTGCTAATATTAGCAAGTGAAGCTGCCGGCCACCGGAGCCATCGCAAACTCATTCGCAACTGCGTATACACATGCAGCCACTATGCAAAAACGAAGGTCTAAGGGTTGGCCTGGGGCTGCACAGTAGCGACGTAGGCGCCATGTTTTTGTATGTTTGAGATTGCATGCCGATGGCAAATATACGCTCCGAAAATGGCCGTGATACGCCTTGCGTTTTTCCAACCAATCCCCATAAACCTCTCCAACCGGTCATTTCCTGTCATTCACTTCTCCACGATATCCTCATTGCGAGCAGGATCGCAGCGGCACCGTAACACATGTGCAGTATGATCGCAGCACATATACAGTCTGCTGATAATCGCTCCGTTGAGTGACCATCGGCGATTGCGTGCAAACATGAATTAGACCCCATGTCTCGCTTGGGAAGACCCCCGTTTGAGTATATCCCCCCTCTTAGCTATGAAGTGGATAAAAGCGTTATAGGGTTCTTTCATACATAGCCACAAATAAGTAACTAGAGATGAGCGCCGGAAATTTTTCGGGTTTTGTGTTTTGGTTTTGGGTTCGGTTCCGCGGCCGTGTTTTGGGTTCGACCGCGTTTTGGCAAAACCTAACCGAATTTTTTTTGTCGGATTCGGGTGTGTTTTGGATTCAAGTGTTTTTTTTAAAAAACACTAAAAAACAGCTTAAATCATAGAATTTGGGGGTCATTTTGATCCCAAAGTATTATTAACCTCAAAAACCATAATTTACACTCATTTTCAGTCTATTCTGAATACCTCACACCTCACAATATTATTTTTAGTCCTAAAATTTGCACCTAGGTCGCTGGATGACTAAGCTGGGCGACCCTAGTGGCCGACACAAACACCGGGCCCATCTAGGAGTGGCACTGCAGTGTCACGCAGGATGGCCCTTCCAAAAAACCCTCCCCAAACAGCACATGACGCAAAGAAAAAAAGAGGCGCAATGAGGTAGCTGTGTGAGTAAGATAAGCGACCCTAGTGGCCGACACAAACACCTGGCCCATCTAGGAGTGGCACTGCAGTGTCACGCAGGATGGCCCATCCAAAAAACCCTCCCCAAACAGCACATGACGCAAAGAAAATAAGAGGCGCAATGAGGTAGCTGTGTGAGTAAGATAAGCGACCCTAGTGGCCGACACAAACACCGGGCCCATCTAGGAGTGGCACTGCAGTGTCACGCAGGATGGCCCTTCCAAAAAACACTCCCCAAACAGCACATGACGAAAAGAAAAAAAGAGGCGCAATGAAGTAGCTGTGTGAGTAAGCTAAGCAACCCAAGTGGCCGACACAAACACCTGGCCCATCTCGGAGTGGCACTGCAGTGTCACGCAGGATGGCCCTTCCAAAAAACCCTCCCCAAACAGCACATGACGCAAAGAAAAAAAGAGGCGCAATGAGGTAGCTGTGTGAGTAAGATAAGCGACCCTAGTGGCCGACACAAACACCGGGCCCATCTAGGAGTGGCACTGCAGTGTCACGCAGGATGGCCCTTCCAAAAAACCCTCCCCATACAGCACATGACGCAAAGAAAAAAAGAGGCGCAATGAGGTAGCTGTGTGAGTAAGATAAGCGACCCTAGTGGCCGACACAAACACCGGGCCCATCTAGGAGTGGCACTGCAGTGTCACGCAGGATGGCCCTTCCAAAAAACCCTCCCCAAACAGCACATGACGCAAAGAAAAAAAGAGGCGCAATGAGGTAGCTGTGTGAGTAAGATAAGCGACCCTAGTGGCCGACACAAACACCAGGCCCATCTAGGAGTGGCACTGCAGTGTCACGCAGGATGGCCCTTCCAAAAAAAACTCCCCAAACAGCACATGACGCAAAGAAAAAAAGAGGCGCAATGAGGTAGCTGTGTGAGTAAGATAAGCGACCCTAGTGGCCGACACAAACACCGGGCCCATCTAGGAGTGGCACTGCAGTGTCACGCAGGATGGCCCTTCCAAAAAACCCTCCCCAAACAGCACATGATGCAAAGAAAAAAAGAGGCGCAATGAGGTAGCTGTGTGAGTAAGATAAGCGACCCTAGTGGCCGACACAAACACCTGGCCCATCTAGGAGTGGCACTGCAGTGTCACGCAGGATGGCCCTTCCAAAAAACACTCCCCAAACAGCACATGACGCAAAGAAAAATTAAAGAAAAAAGAGGTGCAAGATGGAATTGTCCTTGGGCCCTCCCACCCACCCTTATGTTGTATAAACAGGACATGTACACTTTAACCAACCCATCATTTCAGTGACAGGGTCTGCCACACGACTGTGACTGATATGACGGGTTGGTTTGGACCCCCACCAAAAAAGAAGCAATTAATCTCTCCTTGCACAAACTGGCTCTACAGAGGCAAGATGTCCACCTCATCATCATCCTCCGATATATCACCGTGTACATCCCCCTCCTCACAGATTATCAATTCGTCCCCACTGGAATCCACCATCTCAGCTCCCTGTGTACTTTGTGGAGGCAATTGCTGCTGGTCAATGTCTCCGCGGAGGAATTGATTATAATTCATTTTAATGAACATCATCTTCTCCACATTTTCTGGATGTAACCTCGTACGCCGATTGCTGACAAGGTGAGCGGCGGCACTATACACTCTTTCGGAGTACACACTTGTGGGAGGGCAACTTAGGTAGAATAAAGCCAGTTTGTGCAAGGGCCTCCAAATTGCCTCTTTTTCCTGCCAGTATAAGTACGGACTGTGTGACGTGCCTACTTGGATGCGGTCACTCATATAATCCTCCACCATTCTTTCAATGGTGAGAGAATCATATGCAGTGACAGTAGACGACATGTCCGTAATCGTTGTCAGGTCCTTCAGTCCGGACCAGATGTCAGCATCAGCAGTCGCTCCAGACTGCCCTGCATCACCGCCAGCAGGTGGGCTCGGAATTCTGAGCCTTTTCCTCGCACCCCCAGTTGCGGGAGAATGTGAAGGAGGAGATGTTGTTGACAGGTCGCGTTCCGCTTGACTTGACAATTTTCTCACCAGCAGGTCTTTCAACCCCAGCAGACTTGTGTCTGCCGGAAAAAGAGATCCAAGGTAGGCTTTAAATCTAGGATCGAGCACGGTGGCCAAAATGTAGTGCTCTGATTTCAACAGATTGACCACCCGTGAATCCTTGTTAAGCGAATTAAGGGCTCCATCCACAAGTCCCACATGCCTAGCGGAATCGCTCCGTGTTAGCTCCTCCTTCAATGTCTCCAGAATCTTCTGCAAAAGCCTGATGAGGGGAATGACCTGACTCAGGCTGGCAGTGTCTGAACTGACTTCACGTGTGGCAAGTTCAAAGGGCATCAGAACCTTGCACAACGTTGAAATCATTCTCCACTGCGCTTGAGACAGGTGCATTCCACCTCCTATATCGTGCTCAATTGTATAGGCTTGAATGGCCTTTTGCTGCTCCTCCAACCTCTGAAGCATATAGAGGGTTGAATTCCACCTCGTTACCACTTCTTGCTTCAGATGATGGCAGGGCAGGTTCAGTAGTTTTTGGTGGTGCTCCAGTCTTCTGTACGTGGTGCCTGTACGCCGAAAGTGTCCCGCAATTCTTCTGGCCACCGACAGCATCTCTTGCACGCCCCTGTCGTTTTTTAAAAAATTCTGCACCACCAAATTCAAGGTATGTGCAAAACATGGGACGTGCTGGAATTTGCCCATATTTAATGCACACACAATATTGCTGGCGTTGTCTGATGCCACAAATCCACAGGAGAGTCCAATTGGGGTAAGCCATTCCGCGATGATCTTCCTCAGTTGCCGTAAGAGGTTTTCAGCTGTGTGCGTATTCTGGAAAGCGGTGATACAAAGCGTAGCCTGCCTAGGAAAGAGTTGGCGTTTGCGAGATGCTGCTACTGGTGCCGCCGCTGCTGTTCTTGCGGCGGGAGTCCATACATCTACCCAGTGGGCTGTCACAGTCATATAGTCCTGACCCTGCCCTGCTCCACTTGTCCACATGTCCGTGGTTAAGTGGACATTGGGTACAGCTGCATTTTTTAGGACACTGGTGACTCTTTTTCTGAGGTCTGTGTACATTTTCGGTATCGCCTGCCTAGAGAAATGGAACCTAGATGGTATTTGGTACCGGGGACACAGTACCTCCAACAAGTCTCTAGTTGGCTCTGCAGTAATGATGGATACCGGAACCACGTTTCTCACCACCCAGGATGCCAAGGCCTCAGTTATCCGCTTTGCAGTAGGATGACTGCTGTGATATTTCATCTTCCTCGCAAAGGACTGTTGGACAGTCAATTGCTTGGTGGAAGTAGTAAAAGTGGTCTTACGACTTCCCCTCTGGGATGACCATCGACTCCCAGCAGCAACAACAGCAGCGCCAGCAGCAGTAGGCTTTACACGCAAGGATGCATTGGAGGAATCCCAGGCAGGAGAGGAATCGTCAGAATTGCCAGTGACATAGCCTGCAGGACTATTGGCATTCCTGGGGAAGGAGGAAATTGACACTGAGGGAGTTGGTGGGGTGGTTTGCGTGAGCTTGGTTACAAGAGGAAGGTATTTACTGGTCAGTGGACTACTTCCGCTGTCACCCAAAGTTTTTGAACTTGTCACTGACTTATTATGAATGCGCTGCAGGTGACGTATAAGGGAGGATGTTCCGAGGTGGTTAACGTCCTTACCCCTACTTATTACAGCTTGACAAAGGCAACACACGGCTTGACACCTGTTGTCCGCATTTCTGTTGAAATACTTCCACACCGAAGAGCTGATTTTTTTGGTATTTTCACCAAGCATGTCAGTGGCCATATTCCTCCCACGGACAACAGGTGTCTCCCCGGGTGCCTGACTTAAACAAACCACCTCACCATCAGAATCCTCCTGGTCAATTTCCTCCCCAGCGCCAGCAACACCCATATCCTCCGCATCCTGGTGTACTTCAACACTGACATCTTCAATCTGACTATCAGGAACTGGACTGCGGGTGCTCCTTCCAGCACTTGCAGGGGGCGTGCAAATGGTGGAAGGCGCATGCTCTTCACGTCCAGTGTTGGGAAGGTCAGGCATCGCAACCGACACAATTGGAGTCGGACTCTCCTTGTGGATTTGGGATTTCGAAGAACGCACAGTTCTTTGCGGTGCTACTGCTTTTGCCAGCTTGAGTCTTTTCATTTTTCTAGCGAGAGGCTGAGTGCTTCCATCCTCATGTGAAGCTGAACCACTAGCCATGAACATAGGCCAGGGCCTCAGCCGTTCCTTGCCACTCCGTGTGGTAAATGGCATATTGGCAAGTTTACGCTTCTCCTCCGACAATTTTATTTTAGGTTTTGAAGTCCTTTTTTTACTGATATTTGGTGTTTTGGATTTTACATGCTCTGTACTATGACATTGGGCATCGGCCTTGGCAGACGACGTTGATGGCATTTCATCGTCTCGGCCATGACTAGTGGCAGCAGCTTCAGCACGAGGTGGAAGTGGATCTTGATCTTTCCCTAATTTTGGAACCTCAACATTTTTTGTTCTCCATATTTTAATAGGCACAACTAAAAGGCACCTCAGGTAAACAATGGAGATGGATGGATACTAGTATACAATTATGGATGGACTGCCGAGTGCCGACACAGAGGTAGCTACAGCCGTGGACTACCGTACTGTGTCTGCTGCTAATATAGACTGGATGATAATGAGATGTAGTATGTATAAAGAAGAAAGAAAAAAAAAACCACGGGTAGGTGGTATACAATTATGGATGGACTGCCGAGTGCCGACACAGAGGTAGCTACAGCCGTGGACTACCGTACTGTGTCTGCTGCTAATATAGACTGGATGATAATGAGATGTAGTATGTATAAAGAAGGAAAAAAAAACCACGGGTAGGTGGTATACAATTATGGATGGACTGCCGAGTGCCGACACAGAGGTAGCTACAGCCGTGGACTACCGTACTGTGTCTGCTGCTAATATAGACTGGATGATAATGAGATGTAGTATGTATAAAGAAGAAAGAAAAAATAAACCACGGGTAGGTGGTATACAATTATGGATGGACTGCCGAGTGCCGACACAGAGGTAGCTACAGCCGTGGACTACCGTACTGTGTCTGCTGCTAATATAGACTGGATGATAATGAGATGTAGTATGTATAAAGAAGAAAGGAAAAAAAACCACGGGTAGGTGGTATACAATTATGGATGGACTGCCGAGTGCCGACACAGAGGTAGCTACAGCCGTGGACTACCGTACTGTGTCTGCTGCTAATATAGACTGGATGATAATGAGATGTAGTATGTATAAAGAAGAAAGAAAAAAAATCCACGGGTAGGTGGTATACAATTATGGATGGACTGCCGAGTGCCGACACAGAGGTAGCTACAGCCGTGGACTACCGTACTGTGTCTGCTGCTAATATAGACTGGATGATAATGAGATGTAGTATGTATAAAGAAGAAAGAAAAAAAAACCACGGGTAGGTGGTATACAATTATGGATGGACTGCCGAGTGCCGACACAGAGGTAGCTACAGCCGTGGACTACCGTACTGTGTCTGCTGCTAATATAGACTGGATGATAATGAGATGTAGTATGTAGAAAGAAAAAAGAAAAAAAAAACCACGGGTAGGTGGTATACAATTATGGATGGACTGCCGAGTGCCGACACAGAGGTAGCTACAGCCGTGGACTACCGTACTGTGTCTGCTGCTAATATAGACTGGATGATAATGAGATGTAGTATGTATAAAGAAGAAAGAAAAAAAAACCACGGGTAGGTGGTATACAATTATGGATGGACTGCCAAGTGCCGACACAGAGGTAGCTACAGCCGTGGACTACCGTACTGTGTCTGCTGCTAATATAGACTGGATGATAATGAGATGTAGTATGTATAAAGAAGAAAGAAAAAAAAAACCACGGGTAGGTGGTATACAATTATGGATGGACTGCCGAGTGCCGACACAGAGGTAGCTACAGCCGTGGACTACCGTACTGTGTCTGCTGCTAATATAGACTGGATGATAATGAGATGTAGTATGTATAAAGAAGAAAGAAAAAAAAACCACGGGTAGGTGGTATACAATTATGGATGGACTGCCGAGTGCCGACACAGAGGTAGCTACAGCCGTGGACTACCGTACTGTGTCTGCTGCTAATATAGACTGGATGATAATGAGATGTAGTATGTATAAAGAAGAAAGGAAAAAAAACCACGGGTAGGTGGTATACAATTATGGATGGACTGCCGAGTGCCGACACAGAGGTAGCTACAGCCGTGGACTACCGTACTGTGTCTGCTGCTAATATAGACTGGATGATAATGAGATGTAGTATGTATAAAGAAGAAAGAAAAAAAAACCACGGGTAGGTGGTATACAATTATGGATGGACTGCCGAGTGCCGACACAGAGGTAGCTACAGCCATGGACTACCGTACTGTGTCTGCTGCTAATATAGACTGGATGATAATGAGATGTAGTATGTATAAAGAAGAAAGAAAAAAAAACACGGGTAGGTGGTATACAATTAAGGATGGACTGCCGAGTGCCGACACAGAGGTAGCTACAGCTGTGGACTACCGTACTGTGTCTGCTGCTAATATAGACTGGATGATAATGAGATGTAGTATGTATAAAGAAGAAAGAAAAAAAAACCACGGGTAGGTGGTATACAATTATGGATGGACTGCCGAGTGCCGACACAGAGGTAGCTACAGCCGTGGACTACCGTACTGTGTCTGCTGCTAATATAGACTGGATGATAATGAGATGTAGTATGTATAAAGAAGAAAGAAAAAAAAAACCACGGGTAGGTGGTATACAATTATGGATGGACTGCCGAGTGCCGACACAGAGGTAGCTACAGCCGTGGACTACCGTACTGTGTCTGCTGCTAATATAGACTGGATGATAATGAGATGTAGTATGTATAAAGAAGAAAAAAAAACCACGGGTAGGTGGTATACAATTATGGATGGACTGCCGAGTGCCGACACAGAGGTAGCTACAGCCGTGGACTAACGTACTGTGTCTGCTGCTAATATAGAGTCTAGACTGGATGATAAATTATTGATAATGAGATGAAATCAATATAATATCACTAGTACTGCAGCCGGACAGGTACTATATATATTTATTATGTAATGACTGATGACGGACCTGCTGGACACTGTCAGCTCAGCAGCACCGCAGACTGCTACAGTAAGCTACTATACTATAGTAGTATGTACAAAGAAGAAAGAAAAAAAAAACCACGGGTAGGTGGTATACAATTATGGATGGACTGCCGAGTGCCGACACAGAGGTAGCTACAGCCGTGGACTAACGTACTGTGTCTGCTGCTAATATAGAGTCTAGACTGGATGATAAATTATTGATAATGAGATGAAATCAATATAATATCACTAGTACTGCAGCCGGACAGGTACTATATATATTTATTATGTAATGACTGATGACGGACCTGCTGGACACTGTCAGGTCAGCACAGCACCGCAGACTGCTAGTCTGCTACAGTAAGCTACTATAGTAGTATGTAATTGTATAAAGAAGAATGAAAAAAAAAAACCACGGGTAGGTGGTATACAATATTATATATATATATTATATACAATTATATATATATATATATATATATATTAAACTGGTGGTGATTGATTATTAAACTGGTGGTCAGGTCACGTTGCAACTTGCAACTAGTACTCCGAGGCCTAAGCAGACAATCACAAAATATATTATTATACTGGTGGTCAGTGTGGTCACAACAATGGCAGTGTGGCACTGACTCTGGCAGCAAAAGTGTGCACTGTACGTTATATGTACTCCTGAGTCCTGCTCTCAGACTCTAACTGCTCCCCACTGTCAGTGTCTCCCCCACAAGTCAGATAATACACTTACAGTCACACTATCTAATCTATAAAATAATATCACTTCAGCAAGTAGTATAGTAGTATACAGGAGTATAGTAGTACTCCTCCTAATAATGCTCCCCAAAAATACTGTGTCTCTCTCTTCTCTAAACAGAGAGGACGCCAGCCACGTCCTCTCCCTATGACTCTCAATGCACGTGTGAAAATGGCGGCGACGCGCGGCTCCTTATATAGAATCCGAGTCTCGCGATAGAATCCGAGCCTCGCGAGAATCCGACAGCGTGATGATGACGTTCGGGCGCGCTCGGGTTAACCGAGCAAGGCGGGAAGATCCGAGTCGCTCGGACCCGTGTAAAAAAACATGAAGTTCGGGCGGGTTCGGATTCAGAGGAACCGAACCCGCTCATCTCTATTAAAGTAACAAGGAGTATTTATTGCATATCTACTGTTGCAGATATCTTTCGTCTACAGACACAGATGACAATGAACAAAGTCACAGCGATAAGTTACATAGAACCACGATGGTCTTATAACTTTAACAATCGACTCTACATCAATCCTCCCCTCTCCTGGGTATGAGCCAATGATAATACCTAATCCGGTTATCAGGTAAGTATACAGCACATAACTACACATAAACACAGGCCCGGCGCTACCCGCTCAGCAAAGGGATGCAGTGCAGGAAGGCGCTGGGACGGAGAGGCGCTCTCCCTGCTGTGCTGCCAACTGCTGTGCCTGTCACTGTACGACAGGTAGCAGCGCTGGCAGCATGAAAAGCCTCCTCCTCCCCCCCAATCACCTAATGACAGAAGCTGTGTAGGATCAGAGAAGGGGGCGGAGCTACATGGGACAGAATGGGCGGGGCTACACTGGGTGGAAGGGGTGGAGCTAAATGGATCAGGCTGCTGTAAAGAGAGGGACAGCCAGACTTGGGTAAGTGGCGGGTGACAGGGAAATGTCTGTGAGTGTGTGTGTATGTGTATGTATGTGTGTGTATGGTGGGTGTGTATGTGTGTGTGTGTGAGGTATGTATGTATGTGTGCGCACGCATTATTGATGCTACTACTGGGGGGGGCATTACATGTAAGGACGCTACTACTACTGAGGGGGGCATTACATGTAGGGACGCTACTACTACTGAGGTGGCATTACATATAAGGACGCTACTACTACTGGGGGGCATTACGTGTAAGGACGCTATTACTACTGGGGGGACATTACATGTAAGTACGCTACTACTACTGGGGGGCATTACGTATAACGACGCTACTACTGGGGGGACATTACATGTAAGTACGCTACTACTACTGAGGGGGCATTACGTATAAGAACGCTACTACTACTGGGAAGGCATTATGTATAAGGACGCTACTACTGGGGGGGCATTATGTATAAGGATGCTACTACTGGGGGAGGGGGCATTACGTATAAGGACGCTACTACTACTGGGGGGCATTAAGTATAAGGACACTACTACTACTGGGGGGGCATTATGTATAAGGATGCTACTACTACTGGGGGGGCATTAAGTATAAGGATGCTACTACTGGGGGAGGGGGCATTACGTATAAGGACGCTACTACTACTGGGGGGCATTAAGTATAAGGACACTACTACTACTGTGGGGCATTAAGTATAAGGACGCTTCTACTACTGGGTGGGCATTATGTATAAGGACGCTACTACTACTGGGGGGGCATTATGTATAAGGATGCTAGTACTACTGGGGGGCATTATGTATAAGGATCAGTGGCGGAACAAGCAAGCGGTGGGCCCAGGTGCGACAAAATGCTTTGGGGCCCCCCCCCCCATCCAAGTCCACCCCAGGGGCAGTGCGCGCCGCAGGCGCGTGCAAAAATGCATAGTGGCGTGGCTTCGTGGGGAAGGGGTGTGGCCACAAAATAATACCAACACAGTAGTCTTCATTATTCAAATTACGCCGCACAGTAGCACCACTACACCAGGTAGAGACCCTTTTACACCTTACAGCGAACAGATTCCTCTTTTTACACATTACAGCAGACAGCGTGCCCTTTTTACACATAACGGCAGACCGCGTGCCCTTGTTACACATTACGGCAGACAGCGTGCCCTTTTTACACATTACGGCAGACAGCGTGCCCTTTTTACACATTACAGCAGACAGCGTGCCCTTGTTACACATAGCGGCAGACAGCGTGCCCCCTTTTTACACATTACGGCAGACAGCGTGCCCTTGTTACACATTACGGCAGACCGCGTGCCCTTGTTACACATTACGGCAGACAGCGTGCCCTTGTTACACATTACGGCAGACAGCGTCCCCATTTTTACACATTACGGCAGGCAGATTCCCCATTTTTACACATAGCAGCAGGCAGATTCCCCATTTTTACACATAGCGTCAGGCAGTCCCCCTGTTTTACACATAGCGTCAGGCAGTCCCCCTTTTTTACACATTACGGCAGGCAGATTCCCCTTTTTACACATTGCGTCGGGCAGATTACCCCTTTTTACACATAGCGGCAGGCAGTCCCCCATATTTACACATTGCGGCAGGCTGATTCCCCCTTTTTACACATTGCGGCAGGCAGTCCCCCCTTTTTACACATTGCGGCAGGCAGTCCCCCCTTTTTACACATTGCGGCAGGCAATCCCCCCTTTTTACACATTGCTGCAGGCAGTCCCCCCTTTTTACACATTGCGGCAGGCAGTCCCCCCTTTTTACACATTGCGGCAGGTATGCCCCCCTTTTTACACATTGCGGCAGGTAGTCCCCCCTTTTTACACAGTGCAGCAGGTAGTCCCCCATTTTTACACAGTGCGGCAGGTAGTCCCCCATTTTTAAACATTGCGGCAGGCAGGCACAAGAAAGAAGGAAAGAAAGAAGGAAAGAAGGAAAGAAGGAAGAAAGAAAGAAAGAAAGAAAGAAAGAAAGAAAGAAAGAAAGAAAGAAAGAAAGAAAGAAAGAAAGAAAGAAAGAAAGAAAGAAAGAAAGAAGAATTATACTTACCCTCTCCGCTGGCTCAGGCTCCTCGGTGCAGCGTCAGAGACGATTCCCGGGCTGGAGAGAAGGAGGAGGAGGGAGGCTGAGAAGGGAGCCGCAGCAGCGCTGTGTTACTGGTGGAGGCGCTGCTGCTGCTGCCCCTCTGCTTCCCTATAGGCTGTTCTCGGAAGACAGCCTATAGGGAAGCAGAGGGGCAGCAGCAGCAGCGCCTCCACCAGTAACAAAGCGCTGCTGCGGCTCCCTTCTCAGCCTCCCTCCTCCTCCTTCCCCCGTCTGTAGTACCGCTGCTCCTCTACTCTCTTCGCCGGGCGGCTGTGCGCTGCGGGCAGCGGTTGCCCGCAGCGCACAGCGGCATGTAATGAGTCAGTTTGACTCATTACATGCTTGGGCCCCTGGACAGAGGCGGGCCCCAGTGCAGTGCACTGCCTGCACTGCCGGTAGTTCCGCCTCTGATAAGGATGCTAGTACTACTGGGGGGCATTATGTATAAGGATGCTAGTACTACTGGGGGGCATTATGTATAAGGACGCTACTACTACTGGGGGGCATTAAGTATAAGGACACTACTACTACTACTGGGGGGGCATTATGTATAAGGACGCTTCTACTACTGGGTGGGCATTATGTATAAGGATGCTACTACTACTGGGGGGCATTATGTATAAGGACGCTACTACTACTTGGGGGGCATTATGTATAAGGATGCTACTACTACTTGGGGGGCATTATGTCTAAGGGTGCTACTACTATTGTGGGGTCATTATGTATAAGGACGCTACTACTACTGGGGGTGGCATTGTGTATAAGGACGCTACTACTACTGGGGGGCATTACGCATAAGGACACTACTGCTACTGGGGGGGCATTATGTATAAGGGTGCTACTACTATTGTGGGGTCATTATGTATAAGTACGCTACTACTACGGGGGTGGCATTGTGTATAAGGACGCTACTACTACTGGGGGGGCATTACGTATAAGGACACTACTGCTACTGGGGGGGCATTATGTATAAGGGTGCTACTACTATTGTGGGGTCATTATGTATAAGTACGCTACTACTACGGGGGTGGAATTGTGTATAAGGACGCTACTACTACTGGGGGTGGAATTGTGTATAAGGACGCTACTACTACTGGGGGGGGCATTACGTATAAGGACGCTACTACTACTGGGGAGGGCATGGACAAAACTGAACTCATCATCTTCCCCCCATCCAGAATAACACCCCCGACCAATATCTCTATCATTGTTGACAACACCATCATCTCCCCCGTTCCCCAACTCCACTGCCTGGGCGTCACTCTTGACTCCTCCCTCTCCTTTGCATCCCACATCCAAGCTCTGGCACAATCCTGTCGTTTCCAGCTACGCAACATTGCTCGCATCAGACCAGTCCTCTCCCAGAGTGCAACTAAACTCATCATCCACTCACTGGTCATCTCACGTCTCGACTACTGCAATGTTCTCCTCACTGGCCTCGCTTGCTCCCACATCGCTCCCCTCCAATCTGTCCTGAACTCCGCAGCTAGGCTAATCTTCCTCTCCCGCCGCTCCACATCTGTCACTCCACTTCACCAAAATCTACACTGGCTCCCATTCCCCTACAGAATCCTCTTCACACCCCTCACCCTCACATACAAGGCCATATCTAATTCCACTACTCCCTACATCTCCAACCTTCTTTCCCTTCATACACCCTCCCGCCCCCTACAGTCGACCAATGACAGTCGCCTCTCCACCGCCCTGGTCACTGCTTCCCATGCACGAGTTCAGGTTTTTGCCCGTGCTGCACCCCTTCAGTGGAACGCGCTCCCCCGCTCCATTAGACTCTCCCCGACCTTGCAAAGCTTCAAACGGGCACTAAAAACCCACCTATTCATCAAAGCGTACCCTTCCGATGCATAACCCAGTCCTGAAGCCGCGCCTCCACCCCCCTGCCTCATGCCGTGAACATCTCAGCTTTGCTTGCATACTGCCATCAGGCTTCCTCCCGCTTGCTTGCACCTCATGTCATCTGTCTGTCGCCCCTCCCCAATAGATTGTTAGCTCTTCAGAGCAGGGCCCTCTTTCCTCTTGTTATCTAAGCCCTCGTCTCGACACATTTCACTCGCAGCTCTCCCCTACTCAACGACCATCTTTATCCTGCTAGTAAAGGCTCATCTCCATCTATGGCCACCAACCTCTAGTAGTACGATGATCACTCCCTCAATACTTACATCTTAGCTGTATTATGTCTTGAGAATGTGTGGTGCTCTGTTACCTGTACTCTATTTCTGTTATTTATTTACTGTAATGCAATGTTTTGTCCCCTGTACTGTCCTTTGGGGGTCATTCCGAGTTGTTCGCTCGTTATTTTTTTCTCATAACGGAGCGATTAGTTGCTAATGCGCATGCGCAATGGGGGTCATTCCGAGTTGTTCGCTCGTTATTTTTTTCTCGTA